>NW_021620798.1:225113-386010 GCF_004785775.1 Grammomys surdaster
AGAGAGAGAGAGAGAGAGAGAGAGAGAGAGAGAGAGAGAGAGAGAGAAGGAAGGAAGGAGGGAGGGAGAGAGGGAGAGAGGGGGGATTTATTTGCAGATAAGATTTTGAAATAACCGTCTCCATGCTGGACCTTCACATAGCTATGGGATCTTTTAACATATGTTCTGCCATTGGTTTGCTCTAATCATAATCATCATGTAGAGAGGATAGGCTAGCCATTTTCAGAGATAGGGCTAAATGAGAGTGTGGAGATGATGATACTATCTATATAATGTATGTTAACACCAAAGAATGGCTATAATCTCCACTTACTTAACATGTTCAGTTCTTTCCCCCAGTGATTTCAAAAGACTTAAAAAATATTTAAAACTCAATGTTATATTGGAATCAAGAAGCAGCTAGTGGCCCAGTTCCATAATGAATGCAGATCAAATACATTGGAATTGGAAAGGTAAATTTAATTTGGTGGTTCCTGTCTACATGTTCTGCTTCTATTTTCTTTGATAAGATTAGTGAACAAAGTTCAGAGGACTTTTTCAGTTCAAATGGTTTCCCGTAATGCCCAATCAATCTGTCCAGGCAAACAGAACACTCAAACACTAACAATAAGGAGCTATCCTTGAAAGATGATCCGATTTCCACATAAATATACTGGCCACTGTTTAAGTGAGACTTCATAGAGGAATAAAATCAGCTAAAGGACCATTTTCAGCCTTTTAAACAGTAACTAGCTACAAGAAAAACTGCAGAGGTATGCACAAATTGTGCCCACTCTAATCAATCTTGTGTATTTCTTTCATACTGTTACAAAATATATTCCATAGAAGAGTGGACCAAGCTCACAGCAAGCAAAATGTAGCAGCTGAATTCAAGCATAGCTAATTTGTTGCTTAAGATGGATACAATCTACAGGGTTCATCAATCCCCCCTGATCAACTCTGATAGAGAACCTGTTTCTAGAATGTATTGCTTTTATTGGTTTAATGCCATTGAAATAAGACTCTTGGATTTTGATAACCATAGGAGAGGATGGTATTTATGAGAAGAAAAAAACACTGTTGAAAATGACAGTTTTACGTATTCTAAAAAGGTGATGTGTCTTGCCTAGACTGATGAAGTAGAAGCCAGGAATAGATTTTGGAGTAAGTAGAAAAGAACAGGGACAGGTTAGGTTGAACAAGAAGGCACAGCACTGTAGTACACATGGGGCCAGGAAAGTAAGGAAATATAACCAGACATGGAAATAAAGGAGGCAGAAACAAATTTCAATGAGTTTACTCATGAAAATAGACACCAGATGCTCAGAAGAAAAGTCACTGGAACCCCTGCTCAAACAAAGAGTGGTTTCCCTGTAGTTACTTTTAGATCTGACTCCTGTTTTATGTGTGAAGGGATGAAAATATGTGGGAGAGGAGATGCATGATTTGTAGGTCAGACTACAACCTCAACCTCAGGTGCCATTCCTTAAGTGTCATGTATTTTTTTTTCATGGAAACTTTCCAAGTAAGCTAGACTGGCTGGCCAGCAAGATCCATGAATCCATCTGTCTATGTGTACCAAGTGGTAGGAGTATAAACATGTGCCACCACATCTGACTTTTTAAAACAGATTCTAGGGATGCAACTAAGGTGGCCATGCTTACATAGAACATGCTTTACTGTCTGTGCTTTCTCCCCAGCCTCTCTGCTCACCATTTCTTTTAGATTTTCTATGCACAGAAGGGATAGAGGATTTAGAGCAGACTCTACTCATACGTTCACCATGTCCAAGAACTAACATACTGACTGAGTACAAAGAAGATAGTATTGAAGTTGCAATAAGCAAAGTAAGATCTATGAGCATACAAATTTTAAGGTGTAAATTTTATACATTCAACTTCCTATTTTATATTCCTATATCTAATATGCTTCTTGTCTTTTACATATCTAAAACTTGAACTCTTAGATTCTTCATACAAACTCTCTCAAAGTTTGAGTCTTTTCTATATGAGTTAAGAACAAGGTTCACATTTGATGTTGTTTATACTACAAGCTGGAGCCATTTCTGATTCCCCCTTTCTCACTTGTATAAATTTCTCAACTCATTCTCAAATTTATGTGTGTGTGTGTTGATATTTCAATTCTTTTTGAAAAACAGACTAGTATTACAACACTGAGATATTAAAAGATTATAATATCCAGGGAGTCACTCCCTGGGCATCTGTATGAGTAACAACAATGCCTGAACAGTGGCTAAGCCAGTGAATGAGACCTCATCCAAAGAACAGAGATGGCCAGCAGTTATGCAAAATATGCTTGGCAAGCAAATGTTTATTTTTGATCTGTATCCAATGAAAGAAAAACTTTCACTTCCTTCCTTTGTAGTCACTGAGCCCAAAGCTGTGCCAAAGAAACCCCTACCCTTCAAGTACCTCCAAAATAATCTCAGAAAAGACACTGTAGGCTTGGATCTACCTGCACAGTGTTCTAGAAGTAATTCAGCTTCAATGATGAGGGTCTGTTGGCTCAAATGACATGTGCAAGGAAAGGATTGTGAGTCTGGGCACTGCTGAGATGAATGAAGGATTAGAGGAGCTCACTAATGTAAGCTTATGAATTTGCAACATATATGAGTCACAACAAAGAAATAATAGTAAATATAAGAGTAAAGAAAAAAGGAAAGAAGAGAAAGGAAAAGCAATGAAAGGAAGAAGGAACGAGGAAGGTATAAAATTTAAGAGGGAGTGAAAATGAAAAGAAGTAATTATTCAATACTCTATATAGACAACCACCTTGAACTCATCAGGATTTGCCTGTGTCTGTGTCCTTAAATCTGAGATTAAAGGCATATACCATTAACACCTATATTTTAGTCATTTCTTTTAAGCAATGAACTTGTACTTGTTCAATGTAATGACAGACAGGTAACCTAGCACTGAGTAGCTGAAAGGAGTCAAAAATAACTTTGGGGGGCTAATATGCCTGTTTTAGGGGGGCCTGAACATCTGAAAAAGCACAAACAGACACATATCTATTTCTGTCAAATTCATTCTGTCAAAGAGAAAACTGTAAAAATGTATAATCAACTTTCTGTTAAGGGAATGAAGGAGTCAGGATAGACTGTTAAAATGAGTATGGGGTATCTTTTCCCGTTGAAAATAGACACAACAAACTAGGTAAGAGTCGATAGTTAGATAGTATTGTGTATGAGCTATATGCTATTGATATTTAAATAGGGTATATGTCATATGAATTTCACCTCAATTTAAAAGCAAATTTAAACCATGAGCATTGGACAACATTTAAACCATGAGCATTGGACAACAGTAATTTCTTCAAAGATATAAAAATGTCCCCTTTTGTGTTGTGTCTGCCCGATGTGGAGACACTACTCACAAAGATCAATATTTTAAAGGAAGCCTTGCCCTTTTGTTTTAGTGACATAAATGTATCATTTAGGAACATGGTTTTCATCATGCTTTAATCACAAGATGTTAGGATTAAACGTTCAAATACTTCCTGTTACAGAGTAGAGCACACAAGCTATGAACAGATTTAGAAGTCACATGTCTTAGTCTAAAGTTCTTTCCACAGTAATTTGCTGCTGCTCTACTACTCATTTAACTTTCTGGACTACTTTAAAGAAAATTATTCTTAAATAAATATTTAGCTAGGTCAAATGACGAGCCTTTATGCCATTTTCTTGAGTTGGCTCTGTGAACCCAAATTGTTTTAATATGCTATACTCTAGGTGCATGCTTTGATAGTTTTATTGGACAGTCTCATCCTTATTTGATGGAGTTATTTCAGTTGAGAAAACAGGCCATGGGTTATAGATTAACTCAGTAATGCTTGACTCTAACACTTTATCCCAGAGAAGTTCAAGGTTTCATCTGGGTTTCCAAAACACTGTCATTACCACAGCAGTGTCTCTGCTTGCACTACTCAAACTGTCCACATGCCATAAAGCAGCTAGATTGTTTATGTGAGGGACAAAAATATATTGCCATCCATAGCCAAGGAAATTATACCTTGCTTGTTCTTTGTAAGGATTAATTTAAGAAGAATGATCAAATGACTCTTGAATGTGACTTTCCCTGAGTTGGAAGGTATAGTTGTCTGTGATCTGCTCTTTAAAATGAAAGAGGCCTTGACATGAGGCAGCAGCAAGAAGTCTTTGGAACATTTTGTTCAGTCACATGTCACAAATTTGCAGTTTTGCCACATTTCCACATAACCATTTAGACTCTAAACTGAAGTGTACTTTTCTTGCAAAATGGTAGCTTTTCAGAAACAACCTGCATGGTTCTGGCTTTCTGAAAAGTTTGGATACTCTTGGAGAGACTAAATTGCTCTAAATTGAATCTAGGCAGCACTCTCCAAAAGTTTATGTCATTGTACCAGTACCTGAGAAGTTCTACATACTGATCTGATATCAGTCTTAGAATGAACATAGTAAAGAACTTCAACCTGTGGGATTCTTACCAAAGATCCGGTGTGAGTGATGGCACTCTAAGTGGGAAGTTGAGTGGGAAAGAGAGAGCAGAAGAAATGATTCCTGGCAATATATCTTTATCAGTGTACATAATTTAAAATGAAGGCCAATTTTACAATGAAGGCTTTTAATGCAAAAGAAAGATCCTGTACAATCTAAACAGATTCACTATGGTCTGCTACAGTTAAACTCATTCAGAAACCTCACCCCCAAAAATCCCCCCAATTTTTTCTAAAACCACATCCATGTATAGATTGTAGCCCAAACACCAAAATTCCTAAAAATCTGACCCCTTTTAGAGTTTCTAGTCGAGGATAAAATTAAGAGGCTACACAACTGATGTGATTTTCATAACCACAGTGTTCTACAGCAAAACATGTTTGTGGAATGTACTTCTAAAAGCTTAACAGGTTTGAATGTCAGTGTCCCCTCAAAATTCATGTACTGAAATCCTAACTCCTAAAATGCTTGAAGGCGGGCTTTTGAAAAGTTAGTGATTCATAATGACCTTTAATTAACAGAAATAATATCCCTATAAAATGGCCCATGGAGTACTCCTTCACATTTTCTAGCATGTGGAAGTCAATGTGAAGGCACAATTCATGTCAGGAAGTAGACATTTGAGAGATAATAACCCTACCAACATCCTTGTCTTGAACTTCTTAGCTAAAAACTTATTAAAAAACAAATGCAAATATCTACAGTTTACAAGCTGTCCACAAAGTTCATGATATTTGTTATAGCAGCCCTAACAACCCATAATATGATAAAACCCCAAAGTAAGTCCTTGTGTGTGTATTTGTGAGTAATTGTGCAAGTGTGTTTGCGTGTGTGTGTATGTGTGTGTGTGTGTGTGTGCACATATGTGTCTTTAAGAAAGGAGGAGCAAGAGGAAGCAGCTGAGGGCAATAGCTGAAGCACTTAGGAGATTCCTGACATATAGCACAGCAGGTGGGTCATGAACTCTGGCAGCACAATCTAATTTCTTTCAAAAAGTAAATCAAAGTTGAAAATCTCTATACAAAATAAATAGTAAGATCCTTGAGCTCTTAATAATAGGTTAACTGAATCTAGTATAGCAGAACTGTTAGAAGGCTTTTAAAGATCCAGACGCTTTTGTGCACACATCCATGTAACGCATAGTGAAACTCTCAAGAAGGAGTGAGAACAAGGCTTTAAATGTCCTGTTTGTGTTCTTATAAACCTTTACACCATTAGACTCCTGTTTTTGTTGAGAGCTGACAGAATTGACAGGGTTTAGAAGCAAACTATCTGGCTTAAAATTATGCCTTTAGCATTGTACTTCTTTATTCAGACCAGTATCCTCAGACACCATCCTACAATTTCCTCAACTTCTATGTATCCTTTCCTCCTTTATAAGCTTAAAAGTGTAAGCACATGTAATATCCTAGGCATGATTTAAAGGGTTAATAAAATGAAAATTGTAGAGTTCTTCAAATTGCCTACAGCTGAGAAAGTCCCCAATAAGTGTTAATGGCATATATCCAAATATTTTTCTTTGTTATCATTTTTATTAAGACTCTTTTAAATCTCAAGTATAATAGGCACATAAAACTGGCCACTGGATGAGTTTATTCACCCGCATCACTATAACAAGGTGTTTAATTCAGCTCTTGCTAACAATTGTAAGAGGAGACACATTGTGTAACTCTGTGTGAAGCACCCTGATCATGGCATATTATCTGAACATGAAGCAATTTATGTAATATTAATGATGCAATTGTATGTTACATTCCCAGTAAAGACTATTACAGATGAAAAAATTGACACCATTAAGACTAGTAGAGACACAACTAGAATTTGAACTCTTCCGTCTTATTTGAAAGTTATTATTAATAATATCAAAAAATAGAAAAGCTATGGCTGGGGGTATAGCTCAAAAGTACACTTACCTAGCAGGTATCAGAGTGTGGGTCCCTTCCCAGCAGCACAGGCATAAAAAATAAAAACAAAGATTCATTGAGTTCTTACTATAGGTTTAGCCTGTTCGGTAAACTGTGTGTCACAACCATGTCAGACAGATTCTTCATGATCATAAAATGCTACCTTTGGGTCCCATTGTGGCCTTGGGCCACAATCAGATATATGCTAGAAAAAAATAAGTCCATGATACAGGGAAAAAATTTGAGCTTGAAGTAGAAATTACAGATATATAAACCCTTCTTTGTAACTTGAGTAATAGAATCTTGGTGCTAGCTACAAAATTGAACAGCAAACATTGCAAACACCCTTTTTTGGGAGACCACAAACCTGAAGTCCAAAGAGGAAAAATGCATTTGCATCACCTCTCACAAATCTCAGCATTTGAACAAGCTTTGACCAGATAGTAAGGTAGGAGACACTCTACAATCGACCAATGACTCTAGCAGAGCCCTGAAGCAAATGATAAGTTTGGCATTACTCTTGACCTTCAAGGAGCCCACTGTCTATGGAGGAAGATAAAGAAGTCATGTACTATTGAGTTGAAGGCCACAAAGGCATCTCATCACCACAGTATGTAAGTTCAGAGGAAAAAACCCTACCTAACAAGGACATCAAGGAAAGTTGAGTAAAACAGAAGTTATCAATGAGTGACAGAAAAAGAATCACAATATGGAGGAAGGGATGGTGAGATAATACAGGAAAACTCAGTATATTTTCAGCCAGTTTGGCTAGTAATGAGCCCAAGTAATAGGAGACAGGGTTATCATTAACTACTGAGCCAGTGGGACAGCTCCCCTGGACATGGTATTAAGCATGGGGCACTCTTTTAGATTCTGAGTACAAAACTAAGATGATAGAACTAGGCCTTAGAAATATGTGTCATGCACTACTTTATAGCAAATGCAGGGAGGGAAAGAAGCCAGAAAAGGGAGGTTTGGGAAACTAGAGAACAGTTGGGAGTCAGTTTGTTGCAATACATAGACGAGAGATATTAAGAGCTTGCCTGAAATAGGGCAATGGTCTGGGAAGTGGAGAGGTTGGTACATAAAACATATGTCTCCTTCTTTTCTACTGTCTGTTGGGAATCAGCAAATGACACCCAAGTGATCTGAAGCATTGAACAGTCCCACTTCACACCTCCCTGAAAGGGCCTGACCAACATAAAATGCTTCCATTATTCAGTTTTTCTATGTGGAGGTGCATTTAGTCAAAATCTGACATAAGAGGACCACATTTTCCAAATCTTAAATTCTATGATCTCATTAATAATATTCTTTTGATTACTATTTTTTTCAGGAAACTGCATGGGCATCAGATAGAAGGTAGACTCCTTACTGTGTGGGAATCAATTCTGGCATGGATTTGTCTGTGACTAATGAGGATCTTGTTCCATAGCTAGAGATTTTCATCAAACTTCAAACAATATTGGCACCCGAATCTCTAGACTGGAGGTAACAAAAAATGGTACTTGACCATGATACATACCCACTATAAACTAGTGTTAATTTATTGAAATTGCAATAGTAACTGGGAGCCATAGAAAAGAGGAAGTTCCGTAATTAATTCTCTACCATGTTCTCAGACATTCTAAGACACCCAAGAACCCCAGCAGAGAAAACACTCCTTGGTATTGCATGTTTATATTTAGCTTAATCAGAGCTATGTATGTATTTTATCATGATACTCAGTGATAATATCTGCAGAAAATAATATGGTCTGTTTGTTTTTGGGGTTGTTTTGTTTTCTTTTTTCCATCTAAAGTGAGTTACTGGTCTTACACTAAACAATGACACCTGAAAAAGCCATATCTCTAACAATAGAATGTACATCAGCTCTCTTTGTAAGAATAACAGTTAAAAGTTCTCCCAAAGTGGCACCCAAGGCATACCCAGCTGTCCTATGCTGTATGCTGTCCTCCTGTCTCCATGGTCTGGCCACTATTCTGTCAGCCTTGATCAAGCCTGCTGTACCCAAAACAACCAGATTAGATTCCCTGTCCGACCCCAGGTCATGCCCAGTTGCTCTAAGACATGAATTACACACATCTATATCTCAGATATAGAAGATGTAATAGAAGAAATTGGTACATCAGACAAACATCCAGGAAATCTGGGATACTATGGAAAGACCTAAACTAGAATAATAGAAATAGAAGAAGGTGAAGAGTCTCAGCTCCAAGGACCAGAAAATATTTTCAACAAAATCATAGAAGAAAATTTCCCCAACCTAAAGAATGAGATGTCTATAAACATACAAGAATCTTACAGATTACCAATTATATTGGATCAGAAAAAGAAGACCCTCCCACCTCGTAATAATCAAAATACTAAATCTACAGAAAAAAGAAAGAATATTAAAAGCTACATGAAAAAAATAACCAAGTAGCTCATAATGGCAAACCTATCAGAATTACACCTGCCTTCTCAACAGAAACACTAAAAACTAGAGTAGTCTGGACAGACGTCTTGGAGCCTCTAAGAAACTAGAGATGCCAACCTAGACTACTATACCCAACAAAACTGTCAGTTACCATAGATAGAGAAATCAAGATTTTCCAAGGAAAAAAAAAACAAATTTAAACAATATCTATCCACAAATTCAGCCCTACAGAAAACTCTAGAATGATAACTCCAACTCAAAAAGGTTAACAACACCTAAGAGAACAGGAAATGATTAATTTCCCACCAGCAAAAACAGAATAAGGAACACACATACACATACACACACACACACACACACACACACAGAGAGAGAGAGAGAGAGAGAGAGAGAGAGAGAGAGAGAGAGAGAGAGAGAGAGAGAGAGACTAACACCACCAACATCAAAATAAGAAGAGTTAGCAATCATTGGTCATTAATATCTTTCAACATTATCAATGGACTCAATTTACCAATGAAAAGACACAGGTTAACAGAATGGACGCAAAACCAGGAACAAACAAAAAACACACCTGAGCAACAAAGATAGACATTACCTGAGAGTAAAAGGCTGGAAGGGGCGTTTTCAAGCAAACAAACACAGGAAACAACCTGGAGTTCCAATTCTAATAGCTAATAAAATAGACCTTTAACAAACTTAGTCAAAAAAAAAGAGTGTAGAATGACACTTCATACTCATCAAAGGAAAAGTACACCAAGAAACCTCTCGATTATGAATGTCTATGCTGCAAATGCAAGGCTACCCACATTTGTAAAAGTAACATTACTAAAGGTTAAATCATACATTGAACCACACAAATTTATATTGAGAGACTTCAACACCCCACTCTTACCAAATGACTGGTCATCAAGACAGAAAGTAAACAGAGAAATAATGAAACTAACAAAGGTTATGAATCAAAAGAGCCTAACAGATATATACAAAACATTTCACCCAAACACAAAAGAATATATATACCTTCTTCCCAACATTTTCTCCAAAATTGGTGATATATTGGGGCACAAAGCAAGCCTCAACATAGAGAAAAACATTGAAATAACTCCTTGTACTTATGGGACATAAATGAAAGCAGTGCTAAGAGAGAAATTCATAGCATTAAGTTCCTTAATAAAGAAATTGGAGAGTTCTGTTCCTAGCAACTTAACAGCATACCTGAAAGCTCTAACAAAAATAAGAAGCAAAAACACCCAAGAGGAGTAGACATTTGGGAAATAATCAAATTTAGGGATGAAATCAATCAATTAGAAACAACAAGAACAACAAAAATAATGAACAAAATCAAGAACTGGTTTTTGAGGAAGTCAAAAAGATAGATAAGCTAAACAAAGGTACAGACAGTATCCAAATTAACAAAATCAGAAATAAAAGGGAAGACATAAAAACAGAGAGTGAGGAAATTCAAAGAATCTTCTTCAAAAGCTTGTGTACAACAAAGTTGGAAAATCTATGCAAAATGAATGATTTTCCAGATATATCTAATTTACCAAAGTTAAATCAAGTTCAGATGAATGATTTAAATAGTCCTAAATAGTCATATAATCTCCTAGAGAATTAGAAGCAGTTATTAAAAGACTCACAACCAAAAACAATCCAGGGCCAGATGGTTTTGTCACAGAATTGTACCAGACTTTCAAAAAAGAGTTAATACCAATATTCTTCAAACTACTCCAAAAGGTAGAAAAAGAAGGAACATTATGAAACTTATTCCATGAAGCCATAGTCACCATGACATCTAAAGTACACAAAGACTCAAAAAAGAAAATTTTAGATCAAGTTCCCTTAGAACATTGATGCAAAAATACTCAATAAAATACTTTCAAACTGAATCCAATAACACATCAAAAACGTCATCTACTATGATCAAATATACTTCATCCCAGGGATGCAGGTATGGTTCAATCTACAAAAATCTATCAATGCAATCCACGATATAAACAAACTTAAAGAAAACAAACACATGATCATCATCATTAGAATGCTTAACAAGCCTTTGACAAAATCCAAAAACTCCTTCATGTTCAAAGTCTTGGATAGATCAGGGATACAAGAGGCATAACTAAACATAATAAAAGCAATATACATGGTTCTAACAGCCAACATCAAATTAAACTGTGAGAAACTTTTAGCAGTTTTACTAAAATCAGGGGTAAGTCAAGGCTGCCCACTTTGTCCCTATCTATTCAACATGATGCTTCAAGTTCTAGCCAGAGCAATAAGACAACTAAAAGAGATTAAGGGAATACAAATTGGAAAGGGAGAAGTAAAAGTATTGATATTTGCAGGGGATATGGTAGTATACACAAGTGACCCCAAAAAATTCTACCAGGGAATTCCTACAGCTGATTAGCACCTTTACTAAAGTTGATAAAAAATTAACTAAAAAAAAACATCAGTGGCCCTACGATATACACATGATGAACAGGCTGTGAAGGAAATTAGGAAACAACACCCTTCACAATAGTCACACTAATATAAAATATCTTGTAACTCTAATCAAAAAGTGAAAGGCCTGTATGACAAGAATTTCAAGTGTATGAAGAAAGAAATTGAAGAATATACTGAAAGATGGAAAGATCTCCCATGCTCATGGATCAGTAGGATTAACATAGGAAATATGGCCATCTACAGATTCAATGCAATTCCGATCAAATGCCCAACACAGTTCTTTACATACCTTGAAATAGTAATTCTTATCTTAATATGGAAAAAAAATCCCAGGATAGCTAAAACTATCCTTTACAATAAAAGAACTTCTGGAAGTATCGCCCGTTCCTGATTTCAAGCTGTACTACTGATTAATAGTAATAAAATTAAATGTTAGTGGAATAAAAACAGACAGGTCGAGCAATGGGGTAGAATTGAAGACCCAGAAAGAAACCCACACCTACAGATATTTGATTTTTGACAAAGAAGCTAAAACCACTCAATGAATAAAGAAAGCATCTTCAACAAATGGCGCTGGTCTAACTGGATATCTACATGTAGAAGAACGCAAATAGACACATATTTATTACCCTGCATATAACTCTAGTTCAAGTGGATCAAAGGACTCAACCTAAAACAGGATATACTAACTCCAATAGAAGAGGGAGTAAGGAACTGCATTGAATATATTGACACAGGAGACAAATTCCGGGAACAGAACACCAATAGTTCAGGCACTGAAAACAATAATTAATAAATAGGACCTCATGAAACTGAAAAACTTTTTCAAAGCTAAGGACATCATCAATAGGGCAAATAGAAGCCTATGGAATGGGAAAATATCTTCATTAATCCTACATTCCACAGAGAACTAATAGTCAAAAATCTATAAATAACTTGAGAATATTAGACAACAACAAACCAAATAACACAAGTAAAAATAGGGTACAGATCTAAATAGAGAATTCTTGCTTTAGTTAGGGTTTTATTGCTGTGAAGAGACACCATGACTAAAGCAACTCTTATAATGACAAATATTTAATTGATGCTGCTTACAATTTTTGTGGTTCAGTCCATTATCATCATGGCAGGAAATATGGCAGAGTGCAGGCAGATGTGGTGCTGGAGAAGGAGTTGAGAGCTATAACTCTTGATTAAAAGACAGTCAAGACAGGACTATGTCCTTTACAAGCAGCCAGGAAAAGTATCTCTTCTGTAGGCAGCTAGGAGGACAGTCTCTTCTGCACTGAGAGAAGCCTGAGCATAGGGGCCTCAAATCCCATGTACGTAGTGACACAATTCCTCCAACAAGGCCACACCTACTCGAACAATGCCACTCCTCCTAAATAGTGCTACTCCCTGGGCATATCATATTCGAGCCACCATATTCCACTCCCTGACCCCCATAGGCTTGTTCAAACACATGAGTCTATGGAGGCCATACCGACCCATGCCATAATGCCAAATACATTCAGTCCAACTTCAAAAGACTCCGTAGTCTATCACAGTTTCAACAATGTTTAAAAGTCCAAAGTTCAAAGTCTCTTCTGAGATTCATGAAATCTCTTAACTGTAAAATCAAACCCCAAAATCAGATCACACACTTCCAACATATTATGGCATACAATATACATTACCATTCCAAAATGTTATAGTGGGAAAATACTAAACCAAAGGAAGATCAAAAACCAGCTGAGCAAACTCCAAACTCTGTATCTCCATGTCTGATGTCAAGGTGGTCTTCATATTTCCAACTCGTTTCATCTTGGTTGACTGCAACAAATTCTTTCTTTTGATCTGTTTCAACTCTCTGTTATCCACTTTCTTCAGCTGGTATCCCACAACTCTGGCATCTCTAACATCTTGGAGACTCTAGAGAAACTTCCACTTCACACCTTTTTGTTCCACTGTAATGGATTCACACATGATCTTCTGGGCTCAGCTAATGGGCTTAGGTCACTTCTCCAGCTCTGCCCTCTGTAGCATCTAGGATCTGGTTGACTCTATTCCACTGCTGCTGCTCATCTTGGTGGGCATCCCATAGTAATGGAATCACCAATATGCTAGAGTCTTCCCCTGTAACTAGGCTTCACCAACAGTCTATCATAGGCTCCATTCATGGTTCCAAGCCTCAACCTCTTTGAATGATCCCTTCAGTCCTGGGCCATAAACTGCAACTGAGGCCGCACCTTCACCAGCACCCTTTTCTGGCCTCTCACAGTGCCAAGCCTCAGCTGCTCTTCATGACCCTTTCATGCCTTCAAAACGAGTACCACTTGGGTAATTCTTACATATTACCAAGTTCATCTTGAAACTTGAGTGCAAAACTTGTTTATCTCTGGAACACAGCTTTTTTGTTCTCTCGGAGAACACTTACCAGAAGATTTCACCTCAGTGATACAGGTCTCTTCTTAGCCACTGCTAATTTCTTACCACCAGCTAACCAGCATCATTTGTTCCAGTAGTGCCTTCTGTTCTTGACTCTAAAGCCAGAGCCACATGGCCAAAGCTGCTGAGTGCTGCTGCTTGCTGGTGGTGCACTATGATCCTCTTGTTCTATTACATCATCACTAGCTTTCTGCTTTGCAGCTCCTTCATTGCCTAAGCTTGGTTGTCCTGGAACTTGCTGTGTAGAGTGACCTTGAACTCACAGATCTATTTGCATCTGTCACCTGTGTGCTGAGATTAAAGACATGTATCACCACATCTGGACCTAAGCCTTTCTTTACCTTTTCACAAGATCTTTATAAATTCTGAATTGTAGTTTCTTCCAGACATAGTCAAATTGACAACAAAGAATTCCTTGTCAATTAGAGACATAATCTTATCTCCTCATGTCCAAATGTAAAAATAATAATCAGGTCATAATTACACCTAACATAATATAATCATCCCTTCTTCAACTGCAAATGCATAAACAATAAGCTTAGCTGGGTGGAATCTTGCCTAAGGTTGCCACTCCCTTAATTAGACTTAATATCCTTGCACAAAGGATTTATTTTTATTCCACTTTCTGGTGCCACTTTACTCTTTGAATCATATATTTTATACTTTTCCTTTATAAATTTGCCACTATTGATCAGAATACTCTTTATAAGAATGAACATAGGGCAGAGTCTCTGCTATGCTTCTTGAAACGTCCTTCCTCAATGCAACGAATCTGAATCTCTTCACCTTAGTCTCAGGCAGACTCCCCGAAAAGGGGAGAAAGCAGCTATATTCTTCACCAAAATATAAGAACTATCTCCAGGCAACACACTAAAATTCTCTTCTGAAGTCTCTTGAACCAGGACCTCATAGTTTAAATCACCTTTAGCATCAATGTTTTCCATATTCCTACTAGGATGGCCCATTAAGCACCACTTAAAACATCCCACTTATTTCCAAATCCAAAGTCCTCAAATCCACATTCCTCGAAACAAAATCATCACCAGGTCTATCATAGAAATACCAAACTCCTGGCACCAACTTCTGCCATAGTGTTGTTGCTGTGAAGAAACACCATGACCAAGGCAACTCTTATAAAAGCAAATATTTAATTGGGGTTGGCTTACAGTTTCAGAGGTTCAGTCCATTATCATCATGGTGGGAACCATGGCATGGCCAACTTGAGGCTGGAGGGGTCAAGAGTTCTACATCTAAATCAAAGGTGACCAAGAGGAGTGGTTCTTCTGCAGGAAGCTTAGAGGAGGTTCTCTTCCCCAATGAGTGGAGCCTGAGCATAGGAGCCTCAAAGCCCATTCCTTCAGTGACACACTTCCCTCCACAAGGCCACACCTACTCCAACAAGGTCATACCTCCTAATGGTGTTACTCCCTGGGCCAATCACATTCAAACCACCACAGTTCTCAACAAAGGAATTTCTAATGGCTGAGAAGAAGCACTTAAAGAAATGTTCAACATCCTTGGTCATCATGGAAGTACAAATCAAAATGACTCTGATCTATCTTACACCTGTCAGAATGGCTTAGATCAAAAATTCAAGTGACAGTGTATGCTGGTATGAGTGTAAACTTGTGCAGTCATTTTGGAAATCCATTTTCAAAACTGATTTCCTAAGCAGTTTCTCAGAAAACTGGGAATAGTTCTATTCCCAAAACCCAGCTATATCACTCATGGGCATATATCCAAAGGGTGACTCACTATACTACAAGGTCACTTGGTCAACTATGTTCATAACAGCTATATTCATAACAGCCAGAAACTGGAAACAACCTAGATGTCCCTCAACTGAAGAAGAGATATAGTAAATGTGGTTCATCTACACAATGGAACACTATTCAGCTATTAAAAACAATGACATCATGGAACTTGTAGGCAACTGGATGGGACTAGAAAATATCCTGAGTGAGGAAACTCAGAGCCAGAAAGACATATATGGCATGTATTCACTTACAAGTGGATGTTAGACAAAAAGTAGAGGACAACTGTGCTACAATCAACAGACTCAAAGAAATTAAGTAATAAGGAGTGCCCAAGGCAGAGAGTGGGGTAATGAGTGAATTTCACTCAGAACAGGAAACAAAATAGTCATTGTAGGTAGATGCAGGTAGTGAACTGCCTGGGAGATGGGGTGAGGAGGGCAATGGGAATGGGGATCTGGTGTGTGTAGAGGAAGGCGGTCTGGAGAAGGCTAAGATTGAGAATGGAAATTAATGAGGGGATCTCCAGGACTAGCTGCAGACCTGGGATCATGGAGACTTCAGGGAGTCAATGGAGGTGACCCTAGCTGAGACTCCTACCAGAGTGGGATATGGAGGTTAAAGTGGGTACCTCCTGAATCCAGGTGGGACTTCAGTGGAGAGATATGGACACCAATCCACCCACAAAACCTTTGCTCCAAAATTTGTCCTGCTTACAAGATACACAGGGATAAATATGGAGCATAGAATGAGGATACAGTCAACCAATGACTGATCCAACTTGAGACCCATCCCATGTAAGACAGCCAAACCCTAAACCCTGTTAATGATAGTCTGCTATGCTTACAGACAGGAGCCTAGCATAACTGTCTTCTGTGAAGTGCCATCCAGCAGCGGATGGAAACAGATGCAGAGCCCCAGTTAAACATCAGGCAGAGGTTGGGGAGTCTGGTGGAAGAGTGGGAGATACAAGTCAGCAAGTGCTAGGGGTCAAGGTCACCATGAGAAGATCCACGGAATCAACTAACCTGGGTCCATGGGGGTTCACAGAGACTGAACCACCAATCAAAGAGCATGTAGGAGTAAGATCATCTACGCCCCCCTATATATTTGTAGCAGATGCGCAGCTTGGTCTTCATGTGGGTCCCCTAACAATTAGACCAGAGGCTATCTCTGACACCATTGCCTGCCATTAAATCTCCTTCTAACTGGACTGCCAGGTTGGACCTCAGTGGAAGAGGATGCACTTAGTCCTGCTGCGACCACTTGATGTGGTGATAACCAAGGGGCCTTCCTCTTCTGTGAGGAGAAGGGGAGGAGATAGAAGAAGGAGTGATTTATAAAGGTGTGACTGAGGGGGCTGCAATCAGGATGTAAAGTGAAATAAATAAGTTAATGAAAAAAAAAGTTGTCACAAAAACTAAGAGTGGATCCAGCACAAATATGGACACCAGCAAAGGCAAGACCAAACACCACCTGTGGAACACTGCTGACCAAATCCAACTGCAATAATATTATCCTCACGGAAAAGAGATATAAAATTAATCCAATCAGCTTTCAATACCAGGTATAATGCCTGCCTCCAAGTGGACACAGGACAGCTTTTATGACAGTTACACCCTAGCTTTCACAACTAAATGATGCCTTGCCATCAAATCTCTTGGCTATGTTAGCTTACTACCTTAATTTGGAGTGGCCCACTTAGGTTTTAAACATCTGCTGTTATTAGGAGAGCCAGCACACAATGATAAAGCAAGTGGCAGCTGTAACTGACTCAAGAAAAAGAAACTAAATTGTAACCATTCACCAGAAAACTCAAATAAGCTCTAAACTTTCAGGTTTATTATTTCATGTATTACTAGAGAGTATAGAATAAAGTGCTGGTTGGAAGCATTATTTACTGTTTACAAACTGCTCTCCTAGGGCAGAAGTCTAATCCTCTTGAACTGGTAGGGACATGACTGGCTGTAGCCTGATAGTTTTCCATTAAGTCAAGACGTATATATTGGATAGTGCTCAAAGCACCAAGCCTAAAGAACATGCAACAGAGCATAATACTATATAAGCTCTTATAACAACTCTCACAGCTGGATTTATTATTTCATAGATCTTCAATGACAAGCAGTATATGCAGCAACCAAGTGCATTGATGCACATGAACACTCTAGGTTCTCCAAACCCATCAGAGTGGGGCTTTTTATCTGTGTCAACAGATGAAAATCCTGAGTCTAGGAAAGATGAAATGACTTGAATGAGGTCATTTTCTTTAATGGATTATGTTGGAGATAGAACCTCCATCTAATATTGAGATGTGATTGATGGGAAGATTAGTAAGCCTGATACACAATTCATAATGGTCAAAAGTATCATCTTGTTTGTTGAGTTTGTAATCTTCAGTGTCTTATCCCAAGTTGAAGCTTCTCTTGAGACATTGTCTAATGATAAGATGATACTTTTGACCGTTATGATATGTGGAAACTTGATCATGGGATAGTGTAGCACAAGGCACAGGATACTCAACAGGTCAATACATACCTGAAATTTTGAGAGGAGATAGTATAAAAGACATTTTGGGAGATAGGCAAACATAATCCTTTGAACCTTACTTTGAATCTTAAATATGATAACATAGCTAAATTTCTTAAGCTTTCAATGTATACACTATCCCTCTTACTCTGTATATTCTTTGGTCTTCTAATAGCAGTATAAATTATCAAAATAATATCTAGCAACTTCTTTGTTAGAGGATAGGAAAAACTGTGGGGTTGAGTGTCAGTGTCCCAAAATAACACCTCTTGCACTTTCCTTGAGAATTTAGCACATTTAATAAGGATGAAACAGTCACAACAAATGAATGAAACTCAAATGGTGAACTTTCAGACTTTGTTCAGTAAGTGAATGAGGAGTTTTTAGAAATAAGACGTCCTCCCATTGTTCCAGAATTCATGACTCTTAGTTAAGTACACTGAGTTTAATTTAGTTACGCTAAATGTACCAGATCATGAATAATGTCTTTCATGGTGTTTACAATGTAGGGACAGATAATACAGGTTCTTTTTTTTCCCACAGACTTTACTTGTACCTTGTCACGGTGATGCAAAAAAAATTAGAGTAGTCAAAATAGTGGATATTTCATAAATAAAACATTAGATTATGAGATAGATAGATAGATAGATAGATAGATAGATAGATAGATAGATAGGCAGATCTTGGGAAGTACATTATTCCAATATAAAAGAAATCAAAGTAATAAGTAGGAAGACAGTTTTGAGTAAACAGAAAACTAGGCTACAAAAAAAATTCAAAAAGCCTTAAGATTTTTACAGTAATTTTTAAGTATAAAAAGTACTTATATGATTAGTTCCATGTTTTCCTCATACTGCTTTAATGATTGAGTGGAGCTGAAATAAAAATGGAGTAATACTAGAAACAAAGGCCCCAATGACGATACTGATAATTTAAAGGTATATCTCAAGATGCAGCAAAGAATAGTGTTTGATGATGTTATTAGCAACAGGGTATACAGAAATTAATAAGAAATATCTAGATTACTAGAAAATACATTTTAAAATTGACTCAATTATGGTCTAAAAATACTTTTTAATTTTTTTCATTAAGCAAACACCAAATAAACTATTCTACATATTAAAGTAACAGATAATTTAGGTATGTGTAAATTATTCAAGAGGAAAACAGGTAGAAACATTTTCACCTCAGTTTATGAGACTACTCTCACTCTAGCACCAAAATATATGAAAATAATATGATAAATGAAAAATGCATACTAATATGACTGATACACATAACTGAAAATGCTAAATAAAATACTAGCAAATGAAATCTAGCCACATATAAAAAGAAAATAAATCATGACTAAGTTAGGTTCATTCCAGGAATTTGTTTTCGTGTTCAAATTCTATGAATCTAAAGTACTATCCTGTTTTGAAGTATTCAAAAATAAAGAGACAAAAAAAGACTATGCCAAATAATACTATCAAAATATAGAAAATGAATTTGGTAAAAGTGAAAATTCATTCACACTTAATTTTATGAGAGCTAAAACTAAGTGATGACTTCTCCAACCTAATAACAGCTATCTACAGGAAACATTTTGGAAATCTAAGTCTATAATAAGATAGTTGAGTTTTCCATTGAAAACTCAAGAAGACAACTATGGACTAGAACCACTGCAATTTAACATCACTCTGCCAGTTGTAATGGTGAAGTAAAGCAAAACAATGGAATAAATGACATAAAGATTATGGAGAAATAAGCTTGTCATTATTTGCATTATTTTCAGTGGCTACATAGAATTAAAAAATAATTTTATAAATTATTAGAATTTTATTAAGAGAATTTAATGGAGTTGCTAATAATAGGCTCTAAATTCAGGTAGTGCTCTATTTATCAAGCTACAAGGAAGATACTTTTTTTTAAGTTTTAATTCTTTTAATCTTTCCATGAATATGTTAAATATGCTTCTTGTATGCATATTTCACCCAAAAAAACCCAACCAACATTTTAGCATGTTTGTAGGCAGATGGTGCTGTGTTACTCTGATATTCCTTGGGGAAGAGAGCTGGGCTTGGCCCAAGACAGCATCATGAAGATGGGCCAGGTTGTTGAAGGAAGCTCTCTCCCAATACTCCACACGTCTGCAGAGTCTGAGTAGGTTAACACTGAGCAGCCTCCACTCTCTGTCTATGAAGACCCTTCCCTTAGGTCCCTTGGCCCCAGAGTACCAGGAAAGATATTATTCTTCTGCACCTCAGCCTTGAAAGAATACTTTTCCAAACAATAACTGGCCAGCCTATCTCATATTCCTGGTTTCTTTTCAGTGCCTGCTTGTGGGCACAGACCATCTTCACCCTGGCCTTAGTTAGAGTGTCATGACCAACTGGATCAAGCCAAAAGGTATTTTCTGGGTCTGTCTGACCTAGCTTTGCTTTTTAAAATACAAGTGGGAAGGAATAACGGCTTTGTAAGACAAGAACATGTCTAACTTTTTAAAAATCTCTATTAAAGACAACAAAACCTGCCAATCTGTTACTCATAGCATCAGATTTTACCTGAGTTTCTTGGCTGTGGGGAATAATATTGAAGTTGATGCTTCAAATCAAAAGCTAAAATAAAATAAAGCACTCTGCTTCCAAAACCTGTACTGTCACTAATAGAGAACCAAGATTTGGCCTTGGGTTCATTCAACTTCTATGATTGGCCAGCCAACCACAAGTACTTGATTTTTCTGTCCTGGAATCTGTTGTTGCCTGTGGTGGTTTTAATAAAAATGGCCCTATAGGCTCATAGGGTCTGGCACTATTAGGATAGTGGCCTTGTTAGAGTAGGTGCATTCTCTTTTGTAACAGTTGTTGTGGTCATGGTCACAGCAACAGGGAAACCCTAACTAAGACAGAAGGACCAGGGACTGGGTATTGCTATAATAGACCTGACCATGTTTTTGTTTGGAGGAATGTGGACTTTTGAAATTTGCATTGGATTAGCAGCTGAATGCCTTAAGGAGAATGTAATGAACCATAATAGTCTGAGCATAGAAGACAGAGTGCTGAGGATGATTTCAACTGTGGAAACCTTGCCCAAGATGTTTCAGAGAAGAATATTAGTATCTGACCTAAAGACTATTAGGATATTTTGCAAAACAAGGCTGTTTTTTGCCCTTGTCTAAAAAGTTTGCCTTAGACAAAATTGAAAAGCTTTGGGTTAATTGTATTAGCAGAGGGAATCTCAAAGCAGACTAGAGTTGACTCTGCCATGTGTGTTTTAGTGGTCACTCTTACGCAGATCTATAATAAAAAGGAGCAAGCTGCAAAAGAAAAAGTACAAAATAAGCAATTTTAGGAGAAAAGGGACACCAAGGAGTGGAATAGAGCTAAGTCCTGTGTTCAAGGAGATAAACAAATTAAAGAAAAGCTTTATACTAAATGGAATAAAGAAAGTGGTAGCCTCAGGTCAAGAACTCACCGAGGTAAGCTTTGAACTCTTGAAAAGGAATTAAAAAATAATTTAGAGCCAGGTATGGTGGTCCATTCCCTTAATCACAGAAATCAGGAGACTGTGGGAATTAGATCTCTAATTTCAACAACATCCTGGTCTACAGAGCAAGTTCCAGGACAACTAGGCAGTGACAGAAACCACTGAAAACCGAAAGCTGGTGAAGACGTAATTGAAAGGGGGGACATATTCCAGCCCCCAAAAGCAGCAGAACTTGGCAGCTTTGGCAACATGGTTCTGGCATTAGAGTGAAGGCTAGAAGAAAGGGGTTATCAAATTGCCCTCCATGACTAAGGAGAGCTGATCAGACCAGATATGTGGCAGGGGTGTCCACTGGATTACCTTGGAGACTCCAAGAGATAGAGATGACTGAGCTGTGTGAGAACTGCTGAGGGAAGCTGCTAAGACAGAGTAGAACCAGCCCAAGAAAATGAAGTGTGTTGCTTTGTTCCAAAGCTCAAAGGAGTTGGAGATCTGAAGACCACTATGACATCAAACATGGAGATGCTGAGTTTGGAGTTTGCCCAGCTGGTTTTGGTCTTGTTTTGGTCCAGTATCTCCTCACAATTCTCTTTCCTTCATTTTGGAAAGGTAATATATATCCTGTGCCATTCTATGTTTGAAATATGTGATGGACTTTTTCATTATGATTTTACAGGGGATTACATTTAAAAGACTGCATGAGTCTCAGAAGAGACTTTGAAGTTTGGACTTTAAACAAATTTGGGACTCCTATGTACTATAGGACTTCTGATGTTGGACTAAACATATTTTGTATTATGATACGGCAGCAAGCCTATGGGACCAGGGAGTAGAATGTGATGGTTTGAATAAAAATGGCCTTATACACTTATAGGGAGTGGCACTATTAGGAGGCGTGGTCTTGTTGGAGTATGCACTGTGTTGTTTAAAGAGGTGAGTTACTAGGGTGTGGGGCTGTGGACCCAGATGTAGAACTCTCAGCTCCTTCTCCAGCACTATGCCTGCCTGGATACTGCCATGATTCCTACCATGATGATAATGGACTGAACCTCTGAACCTATCAGCCAGCCCCAATTAAATGTTTTCCTCTATAAGATCTGCTGTGGTCATGGTGTCTTCATAGCAAAAGAACCCCTAACTAAGACATTGCCAATGAAGGTAAAAGAAAGGATTGAACCCTGGGGCTGATCAAGCTCAGTACCTAGCTGAGGCCATGGAACAGCAAGAGGATCACTTATACTTCAAGCACAGTAGCACTGATTGGCCTCTTAGAAATATTAGACAGGACATGAGATTTCAGAAAGAAGTTTGTAAATTGCTTCTTAAGAAGGAAGTAAAGCAAAACAAAACTGAAGAGGTAGGAAAATGGCTATTATAAGACCTTCGATCATGAAAAGAACAACTAGGTCCAAGATCATTAAGTTCTTAAAGCTCAGAATTATCCCTTGAAATATTGATAGCAATTGATAGACATATGCAAATGTGGTTGGGGCCCACTCATACAATGCAATGCAATAATCCTATCTGCCATTTGGCTCTTCATCAAAAACTATACATATGTATACACACACACACACACACACACACACACACACACACACGAGAGACAGAGAGAGACAGAGAGAGAGACAGAGACAGACAGACAGAGACAAAGAGACAGAGAGAAGAGAGAGAGAGAGAGAGAGAGAGAGAGAGAGAGAGAGAGAGAGAGAGAGCACATGTATTGCCAATAAGAAAACATGATTTCTTTGATCTCAAGGAAATTTCACATCACAGCATGGCATAACAGAGACAGCATAAGCTAAACCTAACAGAACAGTTCAGAGCACTGATGCCCCACATGCAACAACAGGTTATGCACTAAAGATATTAGCAGAAGATTAAAGAAGTGAAGAAAACAAATGAGTTAGATACCTCAGTATGGTCATTTGGAGCTGCTTTGCTTATGTATAGGCAGAGAACTCCGTGTTTTTAGCTCCACAGCCTCTGCTGGGGTCAAAGTTTGACATTAAAAGCAACAGAAATGGAATGATAGTGGTCAGGAAAAGAAAGGAAACAAGAAACAAATACAAGGAAAAAGAGAGGGTAAGAGAGAACACAGAACAAAGGAAGAACAAAAATACCAACTAGAAGCACAACAAACCTGATCAGGAGACCCAAACATGGTCAGCATAAAAGAAAGCAGAATATCACTCCAATATTTGGTCCCTACTGGGCCAAACTGAGGCTTCTTAAGTTAGGGCATCTGAGTTCATTCAGGAATCAAATATACTCATGTCTATTGAAACTGAAAAAGCCCACCAACATTGGGAACAATTTGCTGCTAAGCCACACATGCACCAGGCACACAGAATCAACTCTGATCCACTGGCAAACTGCTTTTTGTATCAAAACCGACACTCTCCACAAAGCCATAGTGACAAGAAGCCAATATTGCATCATTGCTGCAGAGATTATTAATACAATGATTTGGTTAGAAATCAATAAATGATTTTTTAATCATCCTAGAAGCCAAAAAAACTATTGAATGGGCTGCCACAGATACCCAAAGACCCCTTGATTTATTTTACTGCTGTTCCAACTATAGTACCTGCTTAGAACACATACTACTAGCTCAGCTTTATAATCAGACATGGTATCATTATTTTTACATGAGAAAGGGGTTTGCAATTTTGAATAAGAACATTTGATGGGCTTGGTATTACTATGTCTTTCAAGAAAATTGAAATAGCTTGAGGACTGAAAATGAGAACATAGAGAAGGATAAAATCTTCAGAAGAAATATCATGTCTGCAATGGATGAAATCAATTAATATCCCAGTCTAGTGTAGTACAAGAAGAGAAATGCAGATTAAAGACCCAGTATTCTGCTTCAGCAAACCACTAGCTGCACCATGTCATAGCTCTGTTAAATTGGTACAGGACAGAACTTTGCTTAGCATGGCCCCCCAAGAAAAGCTGACTTGATACCATCATAAGAACTTTGTGCATGAGTCACACTCTGATACATAGATGGTTGTTTTCTGTGAACTCTCTCACAAATTATATCTGTTAACAATGCTGTTGACACATTCACTGATATAAATGTATTGAAGATAGAACTTACAAATAGAGGTGATTCTGATGGTCATTATCATTACATAATGTCCTTCCCCATCCCTTTGAGAAACATAGGCACAGTACAAAGCCTCAAGCCATCTTCTACATTATGCAACTATCTGCTTTCCTTGTACAGTTGTTCCTGTGGTGGTAAGATCACTAAGGCTCTCAGAGAATTTGGGTCAGTGCAAGAGAATGACTGTACAGGATGATTGGAGTCTCTCCTTGTCACCTACCTGTCTTTGTCTTGCTCCTTTCTATTTTGTTATGTTCACTCCTCCTTGAAGGTAAAGAACCAGCCTTCCCTTGCCTATGAAGCTGTCATGGCCTTTCTCAAAATATCTGACATTTCTAATACAATGTAGTATCTATATCTACTTAGGTTGTTTATGCATGCACATCTCCTCCTCCCCCGCTGCTTTATAACATGGTAATTATCATCATCAAACAGCACGCTGAGGTACCAGAACGTACTACAGTAGAGGAAAATAAAAATATGCATAGAGATAGAAGTTCCCATTTTAAAGAGCCTGCTTCTGTACTTACAAAGCAAATAATTCTGGAAAAGTCACCTTATTTGTTTGTATTTTAATTTCTTTTCTACAAAATAGAAAATAGAAGGAATTTTAACATTGAATGAGCCTAGGTTCTGTCACGTTATTATTATGATACTAAACAGAAGTGACAGTGGCCCTAGAAAACTATTTCCTCATCTATGAAATTAGAATAGCCATCCCCTTTATGACTATTCTTGTTGGTTGTCAAATGAAAGGGCCAGGCTGTGAAGATGGCTCAATCAGTAACACACTTCCAGCACAAACATTAAGACCTATGCTAAGATCTCAAAAACCAACATAAAAAATTCCATATACCTGTATACCCACCACCATGATGGAGGTGTGAGGCAGAGACAGAAGGATCCTTGTGGCTTGCTAGCTAGCAAGATTAGCAAAATCAGTAAGTTCCATGTTCAGAAAGAAGCCTTGTCTCAAAAGTACAGTAGAGGGCCAGAGAGAGGATGCAGCAGGTAAATCTGCCTGCCATCAATGCTGACAGCATGAGTTTAAGGAAAAAAACAATTGTCTCAATACTTTCCACATATTGTTCTCTGACTTATACAAGCAGTTTGTTCTCTCTCTCTCTCTCTCTCTCTCTCTCTCTCTCTCTCTCTCTCTCTCTCTCTCTCTCTCTCTCCCCCCCTCTGTCTCTGTCTCTGTCTCTGTCTCTCTGTCTCTCTCTGTCTCTGTCTCTGTCTCTCTCACACACACACAGACACACATCACTATATAAATAAATAAGCAATGTAATTAGAAATAATAAGATAATAAGATTGGGGTACTGGGGAGATAGTTCAGTGGTTATGAACACTGCCTGGTTTTGTATTCAG
This sequence comes from Grammomys surdaster, assembly GCF_004785775.1. Taxonomy (NCBI): domain Eukaryota; kingdom Metazoa; phylum Chordata; class Mammalia; order Rodentia; family Muridae; genus Grammomys; species Grammomys surdaster. The sequence continues at coordinate 251,014 of NW_021620798.1, forward strand.
TTCAAAGTACTTACTTGTGTCATCTCACAAGTGTATTTAACTTCATTTCCAGGGGATCTAATGCCTTCTACACATATCAGGCACACACATGGCATACATACATACATGGCATACATACATGCAGGCAATCACTAATATATGCAATATCGAATAAATAAACCTTTTCCAAAATGTCTCCAAAGTTGTCTGAGAGGAGGAAATCTCAATTAAGAAAATGCCTCCATAAGACTGTAATATAGGCAAGCCTACATGGTATATCCTTAGTGACTGATGGGGAAGTACCCAATCCATTGTGGGTGGTGCCATACCTGGGCTGTGGTTCCTGGGTTCTCAGGAAGAAAGTAAGCAGCACCCCTCCATGGTCTCTGCATCAGCTTCTGCCTCCAGGTTCATGCCATGTTTGAGTTCCTCTCCTAACTTCCTTTTATGATGGCTGATATATGGAACTGTGAATAAAATCAACCCATTTCTCCCCAAGTTACTTTTTGGTCATGATGTATCATCCCAGCAATAGTAACCCTAACTAAGATGTGTAATTATATGGAACTATGTACAGGTAGTGACTGGAACCAAAGAGCAAAAAGGGATGTCAGGCCGGGGAAATATATTAGAAGCAAAATAATAATGAGCTACTTTGAAAACTACTACATAGATCCATTAATAAAGATATGAGAAGATAAGGCAGGGTAAGGCTCGAGGCTCTAGAAAGCATACTCTCATTCCACAACTTGCACTTTCTCACAGCACAATCTATACAGACCTTTCAATGTCACCTTATATGCAATGAGAAATGAATGATAACTTGTCTTATATTCATTCTGTAAGGTCTCTCTCTGGTCCTTCCTCTCTCCTCTTTCACTGGTCTCCCTACTACCCTACCCTCAACAGCCTTAAAGGAGACTTTTAGGCACTAGTTAGGATTAAAAATTTGCTGATGAAAATATGCCTAAGATGGTATATATGGGACTTGACATTTTGTATAGATGATTTTAAACTCACCCTACCAAACGGACTGTATTGGATTATGTAATAAACACCACAATGGCTAAGGAGGAAACCAAGCAGACTCCAAGAAGGGAAGGGGAGGAAAGCATCAGGGGCAGTTCCCAAGCAGCACCTCTGTGTGGTCACTTTTACTTCTTATGAGCAAGTAAGGAAGCCTCTAGAAATTTCCAGACAGCTTTAGCAGTTTATAATTGTCCTTTGAACAGAGAGAATGCTACTTTCCCCATTGATATTCTGCCTTTAGTATAAATGAGACCCTGGGATATAAAAGTGATTAAGACCCAGATCTTCCCTTAAGGTACACAGTAAACTGGACCAAAGTAAATTGTCTTTGGAGAAGTAAATTGACATTATCAAGAAAGTGTGATAGAGGTACGTGCTAGGTATCTTCATAAATGGCCTCCAGACCATTATACTACAGAGTAAGTTAACATATAAACACCTTAGCTGTGTGGGGAGGAGCATATTATAATTTGTTTCTGTGCAATGACTTGCCCCAAACTAGGGCAATTAGTTATTTATTACAAACTCACTCCCTATAAGAAACCTCTTAAAAAGCCAAGGGGGAGAAAAAATCTAGGCCCTACAGATGGAAAGTAATCAAAAAGCCTTAGGTCGCTGATAAAATATGCTGATCCTGAAATATTTATCCTTTGCTGCTGAAGAAAGAACAAGAACGATTGGGTTATGAAAGATGCCCTCTCAGGCCATCTGCCAAGGCTAAGTCTGAATCTCCAGTGGATCTTTGGAAGGAGAGTTTAAAATAAATATTTATAGATGTAAGCAAAGAACAGGAGAAAGATGGAAAGAGGAAGAGATATAGGAAATAAATGAAAAAGGGATGGCTCTGTGCTTTTGGTAGAAACTCCTTACCTTCTGAAGATTCTAGTGCACATGGATTATGAAGAGTTACCCACAAGACAGTGATGACAAAACAAATCATGAGAAAGAAGAAGAGAAGGAGCAGCAGAAGTAGCAATAGCGGTCATGTTAATTAAAACCTAGTAGTACCTCACTTAATTACTGAACACATGGAGAAGTAGCAAAAGCCAGAGTCTGGATTCAATCAAGTCTTATGTCAGCCATTTTCTTCCTACCTACATCAAACTTCAGCCCTGTTATCTATAAAATGAATTCATAACCTCTATTCTAACCATTGGGGCTGAAAACCAAATGAGATGATTGAAGTAAACAGCCAGTACAGATGTTAGTTCTCATGTTTCACAAAATCTTTTCCCGTGGTGCAAAACTGACTTTGCCATGAAATAGTGTGTTTTAACCGAGGTGTGGTGATCCACTACTGTAATTCCAGAAATCAGGAGGCCACAGCAGATGCATCTCAAGTCAAAAGACAGTTTACACTATATATCAAAACTCAAAAGAAAATGCCCAGTCCCAAACCCTTGGACCTGAATCATAGACCCACAGGAGGTCTGTTTTGGCTGCTGCTTTCATTTCATATGCACATGGCATGCATAGGAAACCATGTACAAAATATACACCATGTGGTTCAAATATCCCAAGCCTAAGGACCCTGATTGTCAGCAATTGACAGCTGTGGGGAGTTGGGCAGATGTTCTAAGTGGAGGTCTGTTGAGACACAAGTGCCTCACAAGCCCTGCTTTGTCTATGAAGCTCCCATAGAACAATGCTGTATTTGCTTGCCTCAGAGGCAGAGCCACAAGAATCGGTATATTATAGATTCAACATTTTAAAATGTCCCAATTCTGCAGAAATTGGAGAATGCCATGAAGGAAGGGAGGAAGGATTATAGGAGCCAGAGGAGTCAAGGACACCACAAGAAAACCCACAGGATCAACCAACCTGGAGTCAGCTCATAGGGAGTCACAGAGACTGAACTGTGAATATGTTTTATGTATGCATAAAACTGTTCTGGCCCCTCTTTGTATATATTAAGTTGTGTAGCTTAGTCATCTTATGGGACTTCTACAGTGGGAGCAGGGGCTGTCTCTGACTCTGTTGGAACCCTTTCCCTTCCACTTGGTTGCCTTGTTCAGTCTCAATATGAGGAGAGATGCCTGGTCTTACTTAATATGCTATAGTTGGTTGATATACATGGCAGGCCTGCCATTTTCTAAAGAGAAAAGGAGGGGTGGATGGCGGTCAGAAGGGAGGTGAGGAGAGGGATTGGGAGGAGAGGAAGGAGGTGAAACTGCAGTGGGGATGTCAAAAGAAAGAAGAAAAAAGAAAAATAAAAAGAAAGAAAAAAGAGAATAAATGTATTTACATAAAAAATAAAAAGAATATATGCTAATTCAAATCATGGACAGAATTTTACTTGTCATTTTCGTTTCTTAATAAAAAAAATCTTCTAACTTTTAGAAATAATTGACAATATATGTGCAAGTAAATAAAATCAACTTAAAAATGTCATGAGTGTACTAACTATAGATAATGAATTTCCATGTCTATTTTAAGATTTCATTCTGTGCATATGCAAATGGGCTTAAATAACAAAGATCCATAGTAATATTTTTTTATAAGAGAGGACGTTGACAGGCTTTAGTCGTGGCTCAATCCTATGATCAGGCGGATCTGAATTTAGATCTACAAAACTTTGGGAAAATGCCAGGCACCGAGAATTCCAGAAATGGGAAGCCAGAAAAAAAGAGGACCTCTGGGGCTTTCTGGTTAACCAGCCTAGGCAAATAAATGAACTGTGGGTTCAGTGACAGGTTCTTTCTCGAATAATAAAATGTAGAGCTAGTGAGGAAGACACTGGCTGTCACTGTTAGACCTCAACACATATACTTTGACATCTGCAGATATACATATGTGCATATGCAAAAGTAAACACATATGGTGCAGTCATACACACAAAAGGGAAGGAGTTTTAAGTAAGATGGTAGGTGGATTAAGGTAAAATGGTAGCTAGAAAAAAATCTGATGAATCCAAGGAAGATATGAGGAGAAATAGTATCAAAGCCACCATAAACTGTATACTGTCCATTCTTTTCATAGTTAGGACCTTTCCAATTATCTGCCCTCCTCTGGGACAGATGAGGCCAGCTCAGCAGTATTATTTATGAGTATATCAGAAACACCCCCCTGGTTGCCAATGAAACAGAAGATAAGAAAGAAGAGAGTGAGATAAGGGGAGGAATGAGAGAGGAAGGAAAGATGAAAGAGAAGGTAAAGAGATGGGATGGCGTGGGATGGAATGGGGTGGGGTGGTGGAGGGGAGGGACAGGAGAGGAGAGGAGTGGAGTGGAGAGGAGAGGAAAAAGGGGGAGAAGAGAGGGTAGGAGAGGGGAAGGGAGGAGAATATAGCTGCAAAATAGGGATTTCCATCACTCATTCTGGTTACTGTGAGGAGGAAGGGGGCATTCACAGACTATTTGACAAATATTTGCTATGAGTACTAGAAGGTAGCTAATTATTGAGTTTTTTGATATCAGAGAACACTTTTCATCATTGTACAGCACCTCTATGATGCAAGTCTGGGATGTCCTTGGTGCCTTTGTAACGTTCAGGGATTTTCTTAAGGAAAGAAAATCTGAGGCACAGCATCAGACTCCAAAGATGAGTGATGTTTTCAGCAGTGGTGATAAGGATAGAACTGGGGCCACCTAACATTCAATGACTTTATTGCTTCAAAACAAAAATTTTTGATTAAAGTATATCAATATTAACTCTATTTTATAGGGCTCCAGCATTTATGCCAAGAAATTCTGTTGCAATGCCACAGAAATTGTCCCCAATGAAACTGTTTCAGTTTATGAATGCTATCTATTTCTAGAAAAAAAAAAGCACACTGCTGCTTGTCATAAATGGGAGAAGTTTACATAAGAGAAACAAAACAGAACACCCAAAATGAACAGTACATTTAAAATAAAACACTTCAGCATTGCCAAAAATGAGCATAACAAATAGCTCATACATTTTCTCCATTTTAAATTCTTTACACATGAAGCATTTTTCAATCCTTAGTTTTTACCTGACACATTAAAATTTAATCATGAAATTAATGGGTAAAGAATCCCTCCCTCCTCAGTTGATAGCTAAAAAGAAAATAAGACATACACGCTGTGATATGTCGGAAACACTGCAACATTTATCCTATAAACATTTGGGAGGAGTAGCAACCATAAATTCTAAGACCAACAAAAACTGAGGTCTTATTTTCTTTTTTATGCCGAAGGAAAATCTGCTTTCTTCCTATGTTCAGAAGACAGAAATCCCACATGCTTTAGAGTCAAACTGACATATCTTGGCTCTAATCATCTCAATGTGTGATATTTGTCCAAATTTCTTCATTTCTTGAAGCCATCTATTTCTCACCTGTGAATTGTGGGTTATGTGATACTTATTTCACAGGGCTGTTATGACATTAAATAAAATAGATATTTATAGTATTCAACACTGTACACCATATACTAACATCTCAATTGATGTAAGCATTTAGTTACCCTGTCTTTTTATAATCACAACCTAAGATACAAATCTCATACTACACAATTCACTCTTTTAAAGAGTGAGTGTTTTGAAACCCACAATTGTATAACTCGTAGCAATTCTCTTCTTACAATATCATCACACCAAGCATGAGTTTGAATCCACAGAAGGTACATAAAAGCAGGACAAGTTTGGTAGCTTCCTATAATCCCAATACACAGAAGGAGAGACGATGAATTCCATTGGCAAGCTCCCTAGCTAGACCAGAAGGAACTGGTAAGCTTAAGATTCAGCAAGAGACCCTGTCTCAATAAATAAAGTACAGAACAATCAAGAAAGATATCCAATATCAACTTTGTAGGTCCTCCACAGGTGCACATGCATATATGTGCAGGAGAATCATGCACATATGCATCCATAACACACACATGCATGTGTGGACATGCATACACGCACAATCTTGGTGCTAGTCAAAGCAGAATTCAAATACAAACTCTATTATATGCTAACTGTGTGGCCCTTGGTTTATTGCTTCCCTTTACTCAGCTTCAGTTTCTCCACTGTGAAGGGAGGAAGTAAAGGTACTTGTCTAATAATTCCACTATACCAATGCAGTGAGGTCATGGACATAGAGTGCTTACTCATCGCTAACCCATAATAAGTGCCAGAAAACAGACAGCTGTCAGTATTTCAACAATTCCCTCCTGTACATTCTGCTTATTCTCTTTCTCATGTCTTTGTATCATTCTTCTAGAATGAATCCCTAGACTCTAAAACAACATCTCATTCATAATAAGAACAACATGCACTTCATGTATTAATCAATTGCTTGCATACACATGTGTATCTCTTTTCTTTTACACTAGGTACTATTCCAGAAATTAAAAATGTTTGTAATAGTAATAACACAGAGTAAAAACTATAGAGAAAATGTTCACATTTAATGCTAATTGAAGATAATTTTATCTAAGAGCTTTATCTATGAATACTGTTGTCCAAATATCAAAATTAATGTCTGAGGTCACTTGCAGAGAGCTAGTGAAATTCAGCCATATTCAGCCATATTCTATACCTCCACAGCAAGCCACTACCTCCCCAGGATTTTCTCTTCTTTCCAGTATATGAACCCATTCCAGCCAGGCTCTCTGACAACTCTGAGAAATTTTAATTAAAGATTCACAAAGCCAGTAGACTGTGAAGTCACAATTTAGAAACAGGTCACCTCACATCCAAGACTACTACACTCTTTTAGCTATATTATATTCCAACCTTGGTAGAATCATTAATGTGGTTTCAAGCAATCAAAGGGCTATACCATTCAATAGTAAACACTACTATTTCAAATCAGGTGGTGGTTGATTATATTCGGTCCATTATTCAGAATGCAATCTTAAATTTTAATGAATCATTTCCTTCCTCTTTAGTAAAGACCCATTCACAATTCTTCACACCTGGTGATAATGTGTTTTACATAGTGCATGTGTGACAGCGTGACAGAGTAGAAAGAGCAGAGAAATGGAAGGCAGATACAGGACCACTGACTGCTCGACTTGGACAAATGCCTGCTATTCTGAATCTCCATTTCCTATTCCAGAAAATTAGAAGGACTGAACTGTAGATGACTAAGAGTTCTTCCGGCTGTAATATTCTCAGATTATTTGGTGTCTCTAAGTAACATAAAACTGACATTGGAATTTCTTAACACCCGCTTAATTTAAATAATTAATGTCCTTGCAACTCCAATGACAAGACATCAAGTGACTTAATCATGAGTTACTCGGAGAAGAGTAGATAAATGAGGTCTCTTTTTAAAGCCCCAAGTCCTGGTGAACTAGAAGCTGGCTTATTAAAGGATATGAGGGAAAATTCACATTCACCAGGAAAATGACTTCTGTATAGAGAGTGTCAGAATTATTTTACCTTTGAGTAAATAAACAGACCCCACTAAGCAAAAATAGAAAAACAGTTCTTCTCTGGAAAATATGACTATCTAAAATATAAATTCACAAAACAAATGAGTCCAGGGAAACTGTTCACACAACAAAAGGAGATAGGTGGATGTATAGTTCAAGAGACCTACGTGGATTCAAATCCTGACCCTGATGATCAAATTCTATGAAAAGAAAGAAGCTAGGACAGTTCTGCTTCCCAAATGGACATTTATTGATGAAATTTCTGGCCCTGGGTCAGAAGATGGGCAATCAGGATTGGTGCTCTAATGGGAAGGGCAGACATGTGAAGGGAAGGTTTATTGGGTTTGAGTTCACATACCCAGCTCTGCTCAACCTTCTTTATCATAAAAGATGGAGATTTTTGTGGTTTTCCTCTATCTTCATATATTCATATTATTTAGAACAGTGCTTTGTATTCATTAGATAGTTATCAATGGGGACAGCGAAGATGAGAGGAAGGGAAGATGACTTTCTCCATTTCATTACTACATAAAATACAATCTCAGTTAACAGAATATGTATTACACATTGTATGTTCACATTCACTCTCCCAACTCCTCCTTCTAGCTATAATTTCTTTGATGAAATCCTGGATGTGGACACAAATATCAAGTAGTAGTATTTCTACCTGCAAATTCCACAGGAAGTCTACCAACCATCTCAAGAGCAATGATTCCCAAAGTAGACATTTGCTCTCCAGCAACCTGCTCCTCCCAGTCTTCCACATCTCAAAGAAGTGTTATCATTCATCTATACTTTTTACTTCTCTCCAGTCTCTTTCAGATCTGTCCAATAATCTTTCTTAACGGTGAAATATCCATTTTATTCAATGTGACTAAGTGTCTAGACAAAATACATGCCCAAGCCTTCTTTGTAAGTATGAAGTAAATGAAAGTCACTGGTTGAGACTTCCAAAGACTGAATTCTAGGGGAAATGTCATCATTAAGAGGAAGACCCTTTGGCCTCTTCTGCCTCCTCTCTGATTAGAAGACTGTCAGACATATTAGACCAAGAAACAAGTTTAAAGATTCAAGATTAAGAAGTGAGCTTAGCTCCAGAGGAGCCTAACAGCACAAAGCTCAAGGAAAGTGTCTGATGATACTCTAGTACACCTTCTACTTTGAACTACTAACTCCTGGACTCCTTTCCTGTAAGAAATGCATGGTCAGGCTACTATTTTGAAAGATTTCTGCCATTTTGAATTGAATAGTCTTTCTGATACAAATTCTCCTGTCAAATATTTGTTGCTTTCATAATATTTCCTACCAATTTTCAATTAGTATTGATTTCTTTGTTTTGACATTTTGTGATTTGCTTCCTCAAGTAGGTGTATCAACTCCTTGACTTTAGAGACTGCTTGGTTCACAGTCATGCACCACATGACTGATACATGACAGGAATATAGTTAACACTTACAGATGAATGATTTAAAGCTTGAACATAGTGTCATATGTATGGTCACACTGTTTCTCTCATTGTAAACAAAATGACAAGGGGTACATGAATTCAAATAATAAATGAACTCCAAATATAATAGAACTCCTCAAAACTCTATTGAGCATTGACTAGTTGCACATTGGCAAAAAAAAAAAAACAAAAAACAAAAAAAAAAACCTAGACTAAATGTGGACCACTTTGAAATCTTAACAATAGAGTACAGGTTGCTAATTTTCTTTTAAAATATAAAATTTCCAAGATAGTGAAAGGTTCACATTATGACATTGTGCTTAATAGCTTTAGTTTATTTTTTTCTAACTTTTAAAATATTGTTTCCTATCAGTATTTTTCTTCCTAGATCCATAAAATTCACAAACCAATAGTTCTCATTTGTCTTAAAAGAGTGACTTGTTTGAGGTAATTAATATACAACAGACTATACTAATCCAATTGTAGGAGTGTTCAATGTGGTAGTTGAGTTTTCCCCATAAGTACTCTTGCTATCTTCATGATTCTTTCAAAAGGCTATAAATATTAATATAAAAGTGTCTCTTCTCATTGTTAGCCTAGACTCTGATTTTCATGAAAGCAATGCTACAAGTTGTTCTGGAACTTGAACCCTGTTGCTCCTAGTTGGTGAAGAATGGGGGGAAAGGAGGAAGGAAAATTACATTTTATAATATGGCTTGTTAACCAAGAAGAGAGCAAAGGACATTGGAGAGAATACTAATGAGGCAAAGAAAGGCTAAATCAAAGAACATACAGCAGGAGAGAAGACAGTTTATAGTGAACATGCTCCCTTCTCATCCATGATAACCACCTGACTACTGATGGCTAGACTTCCCTGGGGAACATTAATGAAAAGAAAATCAGAGCATTTTGCTATCAACATGGACAGTAAGATTATCAGTCACCACATGAGCTGAGAAATTGCCAAATGGTAAGGATTTCTAAAGGGATTCATAACAACAATAACATTGACCATTAAATGAGAACTGGAGATGCTCTCTATTGGAGGTGATTTTGCACTTGATCCTAGTAGCACTAATTAATGTCTGGAGACACATATGATTGTCACAACTGGAAAGGGGATACTACTGGTATCTTATTAGTAGAGATTTGGGATGTGTTAAGCATCTTTAAATGCAAAGGATGATCCCATGCTGCAAGAAAATAAAAATATCCAAAATGTTAGTAATTGAAAAACACCATTTAAGCCTTTCCCTTATGCCACAAAGAAAGAGATTATGTCCAGGAGTATGTCTTGATTATGCCTCTCATATTATCTATTGCAATCCTGTATTTCCATCCATCTATCCATCCATTAATACAATTCTTTCATCTGTTGTCCTCAGCTTAAAATTTTACTTGAATATGGGATGCTGCTACTTTGAAAAATGTGAAAAATACTTTTAATCTATAGAAATTGTGGATGAATTGGAATTCAGGTGAATCTTTCTTTTCCCAAAGAGCTTATTAGTATCCAGAAAAGCATATAATCTTATGAGCTAAATCCAGTACACGCATACACACACACACACACACACACACACACACATACACACACACACACACACACACATGCACGCATGCAGGCATACACATGCACACGTTGTACTCTATGCATGTTTCCTTACTGCTTAGAACTTACAATCAGTTCTCTTCCCTATGCTTCCTCAATGGTCTATGCTATTTGATCAACTCCTTGGTATAAGTTATTAAGTTTGAGGCAGAGTTGGAGATAAAATGCTATAATTAATGAGAAAGTTCTCTTCCACCAGAGATTCCTCAAGATACTGAAAGAATGGAGTTTAGGCATGAACAATCTGCTACTAGGTAGGCTAAATAACAGCCTCTGGAGATTACCCACTTCTGCAAGAACCAAAATAGGAAAATGGAGAACAAACTGCAGCATGACAATCTAAAGAAGGCTTCCTACAGGAAGTCACAGTAACAGGATCCTGACTGGCCAGAGATAAGCAGTAGATTATACACTTTATAGAAATGTATCTACCTAGAAGTGGGACACATCTACAAAGAAGGATCCTTAAGCCCTTTCAGTTCTAACAGGTTTGGACATTGAGGAAAACTGACATGCACCAGAAATCCCTAAAACTTTCTTTCCTTTCCTGCCTTTGCCAAGGTCTAAGTCCTCCCTTTAGATCACCCAAGTACTTTCCTATATTTCATACTCACTGGTAATTTATACTTCCTCAAAGATCATAAAACTTACACATATTCATGACAACTATGTGAGTAAGTAGAGAGTAGTAAATAACACTCCACTCACTGATTGCAAATCATAACACTGCTCCTTTTTATGTTTTGGTGTAACTAGGAAGCAAAGGGCTTGAGCATTGACGACCCATTGTCTCTAGATCATTAATGAAACTACTAAAAGATGAATGAACCATCAGAACTCTGACTTGATGAACTGATCAATTCATTGTAGAGCTATAATTTAATATTTATATTAAGAGGTCATAAGATGACAAGGGGCCTATTTGAAGGAAGTATATCATTAATTGGTGCATTTCTTACAGATTATGCCTTGTTTCTGGGCCTTTCCTCTACAACTTTTTGCTTTCTATCCACCTGGAGATGAAGAATATTCTCTGTCATACCTTTCTGCCATAATGTACAACATTAAATCACAGAAACAATGGACTCAGAAAACCATGGCATGAGGTCTATGAAACTAAACATATCTCCTAAAGATATACATACTTTCAACTCCATTGTGCCATTGGAGAAAACAAGGAAGAGAATTGTGATATGAGCTGCTGACATCCTTCTACTTACAGGGTTCTGAACAGGGATTCAAACTTAGTTCCAGGGGTCCCAGAGATAACAGCTTTTTCCACCATGCTGCACAGCATCCTAAGGGGATATGTGCACTGTAATGCCTGCCAGAAACTCCCATCTCTAACAGTTACCTTGTTCTTTTGAATTCTGAAGCAGAGTGCTTATAACTTAATCTCCATATGACCTTGCTTACTGCTATAAATTATCAGTAGCAACAAATGCAGAAATCTAAATAACCTTTCCAATAAAATAAGTCAATAAACAACTTTTCTATATGACATGTGCCATTTCAATTGCCTGACATAAGTTCATTCATTTATTCTAAACAAGAACTCTATTAACTTAATTCTTACCTAGGAGGTGAGGCACAAAATATTGAAAGCACTTGCCAAAGGCATTTTGACTAGCAAACCATCAAATCAGGTTTAAATTTAGGCAGTTTGGTCTCCTGTTGTCTTCCACATCACAACCTCTTGCATTCAAACTCATTTTATCTGCACATTAGCTCTCATAAGTAGATATAATTGTTCCTATTTTTACAGATGAGGAACCAGAAGTTCAAAATGTTAAATAACTTGCCCAAGGTTCAAGAATCAATAAAAAGTTTTGGGATTAGAATCCAGACTGGTTCCAGAGTTCATAATAACACAGTTTTAAATTTTAATTATTTTTATGTGTACAGATGCTCTTCATTCATGTATATGTGTGTACCATGCGTGTGTATCTGATGCATAAGGAAATCAGAAGAGGGTTTCAGACCCCTAGAACTAGAGTTGTGGATGACTGTGAGCTACCTTGTGGATGCTTAGAGTAGAATCTGGAGCCCCTGGAAGAGCAACAAGGCTTTTAATGATTGAGACATTTCTCCAGCCCTTACATTATATTATTCTAAAAAGATATTTGTGTCTCTCTACCCGACTATTAGTGTATTGAAATAATGGACTGAAAAACGAAAAGAATTTTTTTCAGGAATGTCATGCTGAAAGAAGAAAAAGACATCATCCAGAAGAGGAATTTGTTTCCTTGTCAGACCACCTTACAGGATGATACTGAAGCCCAAATAATAATGGGCCAGTGGTGGCTAATACCACATCTACACCAGGACTACTGAGAAGGACTTATCTTTGACCCTCTATTTTATCTTTGATTTCACTTCAGAACCCAAAGACTGACTGGCATGAGGGGTTCACTTGATCACTTTGTCTCTCCCCAATGTAGCCACATTGAATAAATCCGATTTTCCTTCTTTCCATATTTTACTTGGCTCTTTTAATTGCTCTTTTGAGGGTGGGTAGCTAGACCTGACTTGAGCACAAGTTGAGATTCCCAAGTTAAATAACACTATAGTCCCTGAAAATCTATAATCCTCTTGAGTCTCTCAAGGTATATCCCTTTTTGGCCACCAACCAGAAACATCAGGCACTAGCCAAAGAAAACAAATTTTCAACCTTCACTGCTATAGGCCTCCCAAGAATCTTCTTTAGGCTTTGATTTTATTTAACTTGGGATATGCCACAGGCAGCTGCATATCCTCATGGTTTATAGGCCATTCAAAAGAGCTAAACTCCTTCCTCCTTAGCCTCAGCCTGAAGTTATTCTTGAACTGACAATCAGATTCACAACTGAAATGCAGATGACTAATGAAGGCAGAGGAGGCAAGGGAAAATGACAAGTGTATTGCTCATTTTAAAACCATAAATGGACAATTATAACCTTATTCACTAATAATTTCAGGTGGCACTCTCCTGGCAAGGAAGGATGATTCTGTGCCTGTGAAAGAACTACTTTATAGTAGAGAATGGTGAGAGAGAAGCACATAATCATTTATTGTTGTTTTTATTTCCCCTTAGGGTTTCCAATGCAATGATTCTGACATCAGAGTAATTGATTACATTTTCTTCTACTCATCAATAGATAAAGCCTGTCACAGAATGTCTTACCAGTTCTCATCTCCCTTGAAATAATCAAAATGTATGTACGTCTCCACACCCAATGAAAAATAAGTATGTAAGGTTGAGAGAGTGAGGAAAAGGCAGGGGATGGAAGAGAAATAAGAAAGGGGAGGAGAGAAGAGACAAGGAAGGGGAGAAAGAGAAGAGAGTGGAAAAACATGAGTCTATATTGGGAAATTTGGATTTAGGAAGTGGCCCAGCTTGCATAGTCATGAAGAAGGCAGTCAGCATGTTAAATCCCAGAAAGAAAACAGACATGGAAATGAGAATCAAGGTAGATAGGGTTTATATCCTAATCAGTCCTCTAAAATCAGGCTGTTTTCCATACTATATAGTTCTAGACAAGGAGGAACCAGGACCAGTCAGGAGTCAAACCAGGAGGAAAATGTAGCCATAAGACTTGACTGTGGTCTCCACCAGAAAAAACAGGTGAGATAGGATAAGTAGGTTTAGGGTTAGCTGGTTTTAATCAGTTTAGCTGCTCAGTTTCAAGGGCTGTAATCTTAAATTAATTCTGGCTTGATTAAGGCAGGAGACACTTCGAGAGACTTTATGACCTCTAGATAAAGGAAGTAGTTAGGCTATAGATATAAGAAGGCACACCTGACTTTGATTTTGAGTCTGGAAAATGGCCAACATTGGAAGGGGGCATCCTTTCCAGGTCATCATATCCCTATTACATCAAAGTGTCAGAAAAAAAGAAGATACAGTTAATGACAAAACCTCAGTTCTGTTATGTAAAATAGGAGATAGCAATCATGGTGCTGGGTTATTTTGTAAGCAAATATCATCTCTAAGTTCAAGTCTCTCAATGATCCTTCAGACCCACATAGAAATGAAGCTGTTGGTTAAAAACTCACAGGAAGGCCGGGCAGTGCTGGCACACACCTTTAATCACAGCACTTGGGAGGCAGAGGCTGGTGAATCTCTGTGAGTTCAAGGCGAGCCTGGTCTACAGAGTGAGTTCCAAGATAGCCAAGGCTACACACCAAGAGACTCTGCCTTGACCCCGTAACTCTGCCTCCCCCCACAAAAAAACCACAAACCACAAACCCTCACAGGAAAGCAGAATCTTATCCAAGCAGGTTTTCATACCTACCACTTCACTGGAACTATGGGTAACATTCACCATTCACTTCCCCATTGCTGCTTCCGAAAATCGACTTCCAGTTCTCATTTCATTCAGTGTTCCCACTGGCCCTAAGAATCTAATAGTTAAAACCCTTTCTGAACGGAACTGTACCAGTGATGATTCCCATCCTCCCTCTCTGGCTACTTCTCAGTCTCTTCTAAATGTATAATAATAATAATAATAATAATAATAATAATAATAATAATAATAACAGTTAGCTACATGACAGAAGTCTCAAAATTATCCTATTCAAGGCTACTGCTTACTGCCATGCAAACCTTCCCCTAGGCTTCTTGTTCTTAGAAAAGGGGAATGCAGCATTAACATTGCTTCTTCTGTCCCTCTCACACCCATTTTCAACCTGTTAGCAAACCTTGAAATCTCTTTTGAGACACTGGTGCTTCAAAATAGTTTCAGGAATTTAGCCCTGGGGCAGTGTTTACCTTGGTTAAACACTTTGGCTCAGGTAACTCTTTGTTATGTGAATTCTATTCTGTACACTACACTGTAGTGTTCTAATCTAGGAAAGGCCTGTCGGACACTGTTCCCTACCCATGTTTTAGAAATCAAATCTTTCCAAATATCGCCAGGTGTCGCTGGAGGTGTGGTTACTCTTGGTTGAGAACTGCTTCCCTAAACCAAACACTTCTTAGGACCTTCATCCAAATGTTAGGGAGTTGGATAACATTGCTTTGTCCCCCCTAAAGTTTGTCCTCAGACAAGACAAACATCCGGTCTTTTTAAAGGGTAAAACTCATATTACTTCACTGTTCCAAAACCCTTGAAGAGATTGTATTTGAGTTCCTTCAATCTTGATGTCCTTACACAATCACAACTCAGCTACAGCTTTCAACTTGTATCTCTTGTCACTTTCCCTGAACACCCTTCCTACTGCCTCCTTTCTGATCCTAAAGCACCTCTAAAGCAGTCTCTGAGCACAGACTCTTTGAATCTACCCTCCTCCTTGCCTGGACTGTTCTGGAATTCACAGGATGCCCTGCCATGTTGAGGTTACAACTTAAGTATATCATCCTGCAAGTGACCTTCCCAAGCTAAAAGGCTAACCCTTTAAGGGACAGATCACAATCTGATGTTGGATACTTCATAGTGTGCAGTCTCTACTAGAATGCCAACCTCTAGCAAACTCTGTCTCTCATTTACTCTATGTCTACCACTGAGATAAGTTCTCAGCATGTAGCTTATGCAAAATAAATGTAGTTTATTGCCTAAAATCATGCCATACAAGTATGTGTTGTTTTCACAGGCAGAAAAAATCAGAAGGGTCTCAAATTGTCCTGATTATATGTTCCTTACCCCCTCTGCTCCAGCACATAGAACCTCTATCCTCCTTATTGAGAGGACCAGAAATACTTCTTACTTATACATGAGTGATATACTTCTATTCTATACCAGCCTGAAGAATTACTCAAACTAATCAATTACATACTCGCAGAGAACCAGGATATGTCATCCTGTCAATACTATAAAATCTTCTTCCACAGACCTGCTAACTGCTTTTGTTCACATGTGGAACTCATATAGATTTTCATAGTATCCAGAATATCGGCCTAAGAATTTTCTGTCAATATCTCTGTCAATTAGAAACTGTCATGTTTGGGGCCATCTTCATAATCCCATGAACTCTCTCCATCATCAATGCAATGAATAGTAGGCAATTAAGAAAATACATGATACACAGAAATCTTTACCTGGTAAAAGCCCAAAAGATGTGGCAACCAAAACCTTTATTTCTCCAGAATAAACCTCACAGTCCCTCTAATGCCCTCATGGGTGTCAACCCTGAGACCTTCAATCCTCTAATACCACTCTGGATGGCCACACAATACCAGATTCTACAAGTGAGCACAGGAACTTTGTTTCACATCTAGGCAGACCATTCACATGAAAATAGCAAAGAGATCTATAGAGATGCCTAAGTGGTTAAATGTATACATAGGACCTTCATGGATCTGCACTAGGTCCTTTGCACACATATTGTGTCTTCTGTGTGGAAATGAGTGAGTCTCTGTTACTTGTTCCTTCTCTTGGGCTCTTTTCTTTTTGTTTATTTGTTTTGTCCTATTCTGATGTGTATTTTTTGTTGTATCTTATTATATTTTTATTCCTTAGAAGTCTGTTTGTTCCATAATGAGAGACAGAAATGAGTGTATGTGGATGGGATGGGAGGTGTGGAGGAAATGGGAAAAATCAAGGAGAAACTGTGTAAGATTATACTGTGTGAGAAAAGAAATCTATTTTTAATAAAGGGAAAAAGTAAGGATACTAGCTTTTATTCCAGTGTACCTAGGTTCAATTCCCAGCACTTGCATGGCGCCTCTGAACTATTTGTAACTCTAGCCCCAGGAAACCCACTCTCCTTTTCTGGACTCCACTGGCATTGTATGCACATGGTGAAAATACACATGAGGCATCACACCCATATGTATAAAATATCATTTTAAAGAAAATGACAAAGAATCTAGTATTAAGCATTCTGGGTCCAATCAAAGCTCTGCAGTTCCCATTGTAAGTCACCCTGGCCAGAGTACCTCTGTCTTGGGGTCCTGCTTTTCTCATTAGGAACAAGAAAACAATGGAAAGTTCTTCATTGGTTTTCCTAAGGCTCAATTGGGAATCTATTTATGTTAGCTACTTTTCTGTTGTCCAGCCTAAATACCATGACATAGGCAACTTATAAAAGAAAGCATTTTATTGGGGGACTCATGTTTCCAGAAGGTTCCACCATTGCCATCATGGTGGGAAGCATACCAACAAACAGGCAGGCATTGTGCTAGAGAAGTAGCTCAGAGTTTACTTCTAATCCACAAGCAAATAGCAGAGAGCTAAATGGGAATGACTGGATTTTTGCAACCTCAAAGCACACCCGACCCCCCAGTGACACATCGCCTCCAACAAAGCCACACCACTTAATTCTTTCCAAACAGCTCCAACAACTGGAAACCAAACATTCAAATATATGAGTCTAGGGTAGGGGATCCTTTCAAACTACCACAGATGCCCTGTCCACATTTGGTACTCCATAGTGGCTATTAGTACCAGAGCAAGTTAGAAAAGCCACATGAGATAGAGAAACAAGTACTAAGAGAGTGAAGGGCAGGCTAAATCTGAGCTACAGATGAGCATAACAAGCCTAAGCTTCCAAATGGGAGCCTGTTGACACGTTTCCTCTGGGAAGAGGTGTTATTGGTAAACCTCATCTGAGCTTCATAGATAGCAAACACTTTATCAAACAAAACAGGGATCCATTTCCCCAAAGTACGTGGTGCATGCTTTATGCTGCTGTCTTCAAGGTAGGAAAAATGATAATTTTTTCCATTATAAGGACAAAATTATCATGACGTTGAGCAAGAGTCAATCAATTAAAATCCATATTGGAATCAAGGGAAGATATAATAAAAGTAGAAATTTCTAAACATCTGACTTCAGGAATATTTAGACGTTTCCCTACAGGGCTATTCATATTTAGGACTGATTATTTCCCAAATGTCTTTAATTTGATTCAGAAGAAAGAAAAAACTGTTGACCTCAACACCAGTAATTTTTTTGGCAATAAGAAGATACCTGGTGATTTCTTTCCACTTGAAAAATTATAGATTTTGTAGCATTTCACTTGCCATTCATTTAAAAAATAATTAGTGGAGAATGAAAATAATTTTTTTTTGCCTTTGATAAAATGCCAATACATTCTGGAAGAGTTCCTGCATTTATGATGTGGTTCCCTGGCCCTTAACTGAATGCTAGGTAAATTGATTAAGCAAATGTGGACCCAGTACCTGCTTTGCGCTAGGTCAGACCTTAGGGGAGCAATATGAATAAAGACACATGGCTGACAGGCTGCTTTAGGGTCTCTCGGAAATGGGTAGTGTGTTAGGAACAAATGGGAGATGGTAAGTGCAGATTGCTAGGATAAGTCCTGATTTTCACGGCCTAATCCATACATACTTCCTCCAAACTACCTACATGTAAGATGCCATTCATATGGCACCTACCCGCTACAAATGTTTTAGTCCATGTGCACTTGGGCTTCCTCATCTGTTCACATGAAGTGATTTGACAACTTATTGGCTTCAAGCAAGTTACTTCACTCCTATGAGCCTCTGTGTCCTCACATTTGAATAGGGAAGGCAAGCGTATCTATGTCTTAAACAACAGGGTACACTTCAGCAATGAGTCATGGCTGAAACAAAAGAAGTTTATTTATATATAGCCTATAGTGCCTATTGCATTGTAAGATAGATTTAAGCCATTGGAAAAGAGATTAACACATAAAATATACAATAGTTATCATCTGTGACTCTCTAGTAAAAATTTAAGGAACTCTGTCTTGGAATGCCTTCCAGTTTCTCTACATCTTAGATAAGTCTTCAGCTAAAAATCTTTCCTCTGGGAAACTTTCCAAGAACTTTTGCCCTTCAAAGGAGTAAGCCAAAAGAGTTTGTACCTTGTTCCCATGTGTACTCCACTTAATATTCTATTAATGCACACATCAAAGATTTGATCATACTGGGTTAGAATTATTTGAATGAAATCAAATAATTGTATAATTAAACAAGAAATTCTTTGGGCCCAGGCTCATTTATCTATGAATTCTAATACTGTAAACACAGGACGTGGCCTTGAAAATAATTTTTTTGTGCCATACAAAGCTATCCCAGTAGGTAATCAACAGTTATCTGGATACTTAGTTCAAGTCACAGTCATGGCTCTTCATGGAGGATATTGACCACTTGAGGGAGCTTTTCTCTACTAGATAGGTGAAGCTCAAGGACAGTCAGCAAGAAAGACCAACTTACCCTACTATTTACTAGAAAAGCTCTTCTACCAGGCCTTGAGCCCTAACAGCTACTCCCAAATCATTCTCCTTTCAGTTACCATCTCTTAAGCACAGCTTATCCAGGGTCTGATGGCTGAGCCATAGCCAAGATTCTTGAGTTCCCACCTCGATTATTCCAGCTTAGGGTAATCAGCTCCAGCCAAACACATGCCCACCACAACACACACAATCCTCGCTGTATATCCGCATGTCTGTGGGCCTGTCTTTCAACCTGGCTGTTTCTTTAGTATTAATCTTAATAGTAGATGGGGTACAGTGCCAGAACAATAGCACTGGACTTGGAGTCAGAAAAGCCATGTGTTACTAATGGCTCCGGCACTCTTTGAATGTGAGCTCTTGGAATGACACAGACTTTAGCTGCCTTTTGTATAATTTGTAAATGACACTGTCATCTGACCTATCTATGCACTCCTCCTATCTGCAAGTAGTAATTCTCAAAAACATAGGAAAATACCTATTCCCTTAAGTAGGCAATTTCAGAGTCATCTGAACCTCCTGAGTCACTGTCTGCCACCTTGAGAAGATCTGGAGTGCAACCTTCCTGTTGTAAAACTCCAAACTAGTTTTGAGGGCTAGAAATATTGCTCAGTGGTTAAGAACAGGCTGTTCTTCCAGAGGACCCAGGTTCAATTGCCAGTACTCACATGGTGGCTCACAGCTCTTTGTAAACACAGTTCCAGGGTGCTCTAACACCCTCTTCTGGCCTCAGTGGGCACAAAGTATGCATATGGTGCACAGATGTACATGCAGGCAAAACACCCATGCACTTAAAATAAAATATTTTAAACTATTATTTAAAGAAGTAGGTTAGATGCCTGTGCCAATGATTGTAGCACTTATCTCTCAAAGGTCTGGGAGAAGAATTGAAAACTCAAATGCCTGTGTTGCACAAATGGAAGAGGGTAATGTAAAGTGTTGTCTTCTAACTTTTCATTTATTTTTGGCACTTAGCACAGAATGCCAGTCTCAAATGGTATCCTGAGAGCAAAGCGCCAAGGCTGCTTGCTAGTCATGGGAAAGCTAGCATTAACACTCCTGGAAATCATAAATACTGAGGGGAAAAGATGCCAAATATACCTGTCTTACTTAAGAGTTACTATCTCTGTAAGGATCACCATGACCAAACAGCAAGCTGGGGAAAAAAGAGTTTATTTGGCTTTCACTTCCACATCACTGCCTATCATTTAAGGGAGTCAGAACAGGATCTCAAGCCAGGAAAGCACCTGAGGGCAGGAGCTGCTACAGAGATCACGGAAGGATGCTGCTCACTGACGACTTGTTCCTCATGGCTTGCTCAGCCTGCTGGCTTATAGAACCCCATAAGCCCAGGAGTGGCACCATGCACAATGCTTTGGTCCCTCCATCAGTCACTAATTTAGAAAAATGTCTATAGGCCAATCACATGGAGTTTTTTAATTGGGGTTCCCTCCTGTTAGATGGTTTTAGCTTTTGTCAAGTCAACATAAAACTGTCCAGCACAATACTTGAAGTCATTTTTAAGTATATAATTGGGAAGCCATACTCAGTGGAACTTTCAAATTTCAGATATAAAGGAGATACCTGTAGCTACTTCTGCCCATGCAGTGGGAGCTTAGAATACATACATAACCATGACCCTTCCAAGCCCTGGAACACCAGGAATCAAAACTACTTTAAATGTATTGCATATGCACTGTTAGGGTACATGGATTTAACATGTTTCAACATGAGATTTGGTAGAAATTAAATAGGGGAATGTATGTCAGTTCTGAAATCACGTTGTACTTTGGTACAGGGATTATTACCTTGAGGTTTCATTACACTTTTGAGATGCTTCAGGGCTGTGCATTCTAAATGTACTTCTGATTCTGTGTCCCTTAACCTGGATTTACAGCCACAGTTCCATCCATTTCTCACTCAGGGACTTATCAGTCACCCAGGAGCTTAAAAATACAGCATGAAGACTAGAAATATTTGGGTTACACTGGAACTGAGATCCAATTTTCATAAGTCAGTGTTATTCACTGTCCTCAGAGTGAGGCTCCCAAACCCAGTAATTGGCTTCTTATTTTTTCTGTATCCAAGAGTAAGCATGTTCTCCAAGTTTTCCAAGGCTATTTTCCTGTTTTTAATTATTTCTGACACCAGAGTGCTTGTGCATTATAGTCTTTGCCCTAAATAAGACCTAAATTTCTATCAAATTCTCTGTTGCCAATCATAAGGCCCACCTGGCTTGGCAAACCACTTACTATAAATTTTCTCCAAGGTCTTGATGTAAGTTGCTCTTCTAGAGCTTGTACTAGCCTGTCTTGGGTATGTGATGTTCTAAACCAATGTCCTTCCTCACTTGGTCCGTGCCTACTTTAAAGGGTAGAAATGATCTTTCTATCAGAAGGGGCTAAGTGTTAGAAGCTTGGGCTTTGGCATGGTAAAGTCATGCAGTAAAATTTCAGCTCTGCTCTTTGTTAGCTGTATGACCTTTAATATTTAACTAATGTTAAGTTAGATTAATGAAATGCCAATAAGAAGGCTGCTTGTCTTGTCTGCTGAGTTTAATGGTGCACACTACAATCCTAGCACTTAGAATACTGGGGCAGGAGGATGACAAGTTCAAGGCAAGTGTGGGCTACATAGTAAGACCTTGTCTCAAACAAAATGAGAGAGACATAAGGAGGAATAAGAAAAGGAAGATATGGAGGAGAGAGGAGAATGGTTATTATGAGAATTAAAAGATTGTATTCATTCATAAATGGACATGTTTTTCCTTTGTAAGGTATTCTACTAGTCAGTCACCACAAAACAGAGAGGATCTCAGTACTGCTAACAAACACACGGAAATTAATAAATATTTTGTAACTGCTACTTATAACAATGATAACAATGGCTAGGGAACATTTCATTTCAAGTGTTTACCAGGCACTCTACCATACATCCTGACACCTGCACTTTCTGTTTGAGCAAGGCAACATTATGATCAGTCAGAACATTGCACTTAATTTGGTTGAGAATTTATCTCAGTGCTAGAGGACTCGGCTCAGAAGTAAAATGCTCTGTGCTCAGTCCCTGGTACTAGAAAGCAATAAGTAAATGAGAGCTCCTTTAGGAAAGTACTCTGTCTAATGTTATGGAGCAATTCTTCCCAAGCCTGATCTTTCAGAAAAATAATGAAGAAATACGTATCTATATATCTATATTAATAAAGATGATATAGAACATGTATAAATTTGTATTGTAAGCACACATACTACATGCTATGTATGCAGATGTAATTAACTAAATCCACCTTTTTCACTCTCCCTTATACACATATGTACATTATATGATATACATAGTGACATAATGAAACATGTAATGTATGTAATACAATGCAATATACTTATCATTAATTATACAGCCAGGTGTATTAGATCTGAATAGAAAGGCCACTTCTTTAAGGTATCTTTGTTCAGATAATCAGTCTAGCTCAAGACGTGATGCTATGGGTAAAGTATTGCATAAGTGCATAGCAAGGAAAGACACTTTTGATATGAGCATCTAAGAAAGATTTCATCCTAGAGATGGTCCCCAATGAGGAAGGAATTCTTTATTGTGACACGTGAGAGAGGCCACAGCCAAAGCTGTGGAAGAAGGTTAGAAGACCATGGCCTACCACACTCACTCAAGTTTCTCATATCTCATTAAGAAGATAATGATTCCACAAACAAGCATGTTTATTGTCTTGCTTGTTCCTTGACTATTTGCATCTATTGTATTGCTACTTACTCAACCTAGAACTGACCTTAATACTTGCATGTAATTAAAATGGTATAAAAGCAAAAAGGAGGAGGAGGGGTGGGATAAGGGGTTCTAGGGAGGGGAAATGTGTAAAGGAGATGACATCTGAAATGTAAATAAGTAAAAGATCCAAGAAAAAAAAGAAAAAAAAAGAAGATAATGATTAAGGAATGCCATCATCGGGGTGACACTCTCCAAGTCTTTCATACACTGAGACATCCAGGTAAAACATTCTTTCCCTTAAAAGGTATCACATATGGTACAGTTCTAGACTAGTGTTCATCTTCCTCTTCAAACTATGATCACCCCTGCCTTGCTTACTTAAAAATGAGGGTCAGTATTTGAATTTATAACTCACAAATTATCTAAGACTTTAGAAAGCTACAAATTTGTTCCTAGGAAATTTTCTACAACCTGCAATAAGGATCCCTCTCAACCAAATATTTGTGGAGTATTTTTTACAATGTAGGCAAAATGCTAGTAACAAGATGAACATACAACCTCAACAAACATAGTTTTTCCCATTTTTTGCAATTGAAGCAAGGTATTTCTCCATTTATTTAATGTCTTTTACTCCTCTCGTAAATATGGTAGAATATTATTTAAATAAATCTCATGTCCCCAATTGAATTAATATTCAAGTACTTAATGTATTTTGACTCCAATGAGAATGAATTTTCCTTCTCATTAAAATCACCAGTTGTTTGCAATTAAAAGCATATGTTAATTTCTATTGAACTTCATGATGTTGCTAAGCTCATTTATACCTATCTTATGATGAATTTGTGGGCCTTAGATATACACATTACCTTTCACAGTCCCTGATATTCAATAGGTGCTAAATGAGAGATTGGTTTGCAAATGGCATTCATCTAATTTCTTTTTTCTTACTAACAGCTATGGCTCATGTTACTAAGATTACTTTTGTAATGATAGCATCTTCATCCTGTCTTCATCATTTTAATGCTTCCTATTTTTTATGAGGACCCTCTCTTTTCTACATGTACATGTAGGAGGCGTGTGCACATATGTGTACAGAGGCCTGGGTTTACTGTTATATATCTTCCTTAATCACGTTCTACACTTTTCCAAAATGAGGTTATTCAAAATAGGGTTTCTCTGTGTAGCCGTATTTGTCTTGTAACTTGCTCTGTGGACCAGACTGGCCTCAAACTCAGAGAGATTCATTAGCCTCTGTCTCCCAAGTGCTGGGATTAAAGGTTTGCACTGCCACTGCTCAGCCCTCCGACTTATTATTTTGATATTGAGTCTTGAGTTCACAGATACAGTTAGACTAGCTGTCCAGTAAATTCCAGAGAGTCTTTTGTCTTCATCTCTTCAGCACTGGAATAACAGGTATACACAGCAACAACTAGTTTTTATGTGGATCTTGGGTATTGGATTCAGGCCCTCAATGTGATTTCCAACTGTCCACAAATAGTATTCTGTGTTTTTGTATTGTGATTACAATGCTTATTTTCATTTTATCATCTTGTACTCCTGAGTTAAATTTCCACCTGGAGACTTTTTAATTCCATTTTTGTCTCAGTATACCCCAGGCTAGCACGGAGCTGAGTATATAGACCAGACTGGCTCTAAACGCATGATTCTTTCTCTTCCAATTCTCATGTGTTAATATTAAATGACATTTACCACCATGCCTAGCACAGATGAAATTTTGAGTGGTATTATTTTTTATTTATAATTGTCAATAAATAATGAATATCCAGAAGCATGGTTAGCTTCAATGTTTCTTTCTTTATCCTTTTTTCTGATCTTAATAGTCACATAATATTTTCTCAAAAGTATAGGCTAGGAATTAGATAAACTAGTACCAGTTAAATACCTAAAAACTCATTTGTAAGAATTTTTTATTCTCATAGAAAAATATGGCATAGGAAAAAAATGAAGTTTATACTCAGATCTCTGGACTCGGATGTTAGCTCCTTCATTTATTTGCTGTGTTATTCAGGCAAATCATTGAACTTTCATAAGCCTATATATCAGCTGTAATGTGATTTTACTAATAGCCTAATAGTCCCATATATAATTAGTAAATGGATTAGAATTTACATATGCAGAGGTGTGTGTGTGTGTGTGTGTGTGTGTGTGTGTGTAAGAGGGGGAAAGAGTGAGGAAAGAAGAGAGAGAAAAGGGGGAACAGCTAGAGGATGAAGCAAAGTAGGAAGCAGAAGGAGAGGAGAGAATGGTGGCAGCAGAGACAGCCAACTAATCAACAGTAGTACACAGTATAAAATCATTATTAGCACTGCTCTGGCCCTTGGACTTTTACATTAATCTACTGTGGCTAAATATCCATGGGCTTTGTTGGTTGCTTGGTAATAATTCAATGGCTTCTTGTATTTTTCCTCTGGTATTGATTTATTCATGTTTCCTACTTAATCTTGCATGAGATTTTATGGTTTGTAATTTTGCAGGGAGTCATTCATGCTCATTCTGATTTATCTGATATATTAGCATAGAGTTGAAAGTATTCTTTCTCATCGTATTTCTAAATCTTTTACATTTCTTGCCAGGCTTTCCATCTCATCCTTAATTTAATGATTCTGTTTCCACCTCCTTTTAAAGTTAAGCACGCAGTTGCAATTTTTATTTTTTTAAAATCATCTATATACTTTATCAGCTTTTAAACAGAGGTTCATTTGAGCTTGTAGGCTTATTATTCATCCACCCACTGTCTCTGCCTTCTGGCATTTTCCCTACTTAAAGACAGGAGGTTCAAGCACAATTCATTATGTATTACCTTTCCTTTCTGAAAAAACATAAACATCTAATGAAACTCGTCTTCCTTTAAGCACCATGTGAACAACTCTCCATATTATATTGTTATATTAAACTCATAAAAGCTCAAAAAATTGCTTGTCTTACTGAAAAGTATGAGTGATTGGTTCTATAATTCTCTTAGAATCAAGGTGTTAGGTTTTATTATGAGTATGCTGTTAATTTTTATTTATCTCTTAGTATTCAATAATTACTTTCTTGATAATCTTAATTATGGAAATTTTTCCAAAGGAATATTAAATGCTGTTAGTTAATTCTCTAATGTTGCTACTTAATATTAGAATGACAGTTAGTTTACACAAAATATTTCATTGTGTTAATTTTAATCAAATGTAGGAATTCATGACATTTGATGTGGCTAACACAGTAAGATCTCCAATTAGCAGAGTAAAAATACAATTGAAATATAAACATATTTCTAAGTAAACAGCTATGGTTCATAAGTGAAAAGGCCATGCACTTCTTGGTGGAAAAAAATATTACTATGGACAAATACATATTCATAATTCCAGGTTATACAAAGGTGTTTTCATTGAAAATGGTCTTGGATTTCATAGTGACTGATAGAGGTTACAAACCATTAGTTTCCAGTGTTTGGCCATGTAACCCTTCATTCTCAACATGTTGAAGAACTAGCATTTTTCCTGAATTATGCTTCAGAAAAAACTGTTGATAAATAACCAGAGAAGATTCCCAAAGATAGGGCTGCCTGGCTTCTGGAAGACGGTTTCCCATGCAAGGACAAATCTGCATCAATAGAAGGCTGTTCAAATTGAAGGTAGTTCTTAAAGTACTATGAAAAAAAGCCAAAATGTTAATAGAAAGCTGGAGAACAGAAATTACAGATGATTAAGATGCAGCTTGTGAGAGGACTGGTCCAGTGGCTACTGTATACATTTCAAAGGACCAAAGACAGAGACTGCCCTTCTCAGGTTATACAGAACACATGCCAACAACCACACATGGACCAGTTTCACTACATATTCAAGTTCTCTACCTCAGGTGGATATTCAAAGCTGTTAGCAAGCATCCTGTTTGTCCAATTTTTTCTATTTTTCAATCCAGCTCACATTATCCATTCATCTTTTTCTTCAAGCATGAACTTTGCTCATGCTGCTTCATCTTAGTGATTTTCCTGTTTTGGTTGATTATGACCACACTTAAACACCACCTCCCACACAAATACTTTACCTAAATTATGTCCCAAATGCAAAATAACGTCCTCACATACTCATGGCTGTCAACAAGTATCATGATGTCTACACAGAACAACTTATCAACAGCCAAGCTTGACTTCACTATCTATCAAAACAGCTCCTTCTTCCCTCTCCTTCACCTGCTACTCTTTCATTACACTGAATTACACATGACACAGAATGTATCACAGTTTTTCTTGGCACTGGAATTTTGCTCATGCTGCTTCATCTTAGTGATTTTCCTGTTCTGGTTGATTATGACCACACTTAAACACCACCTCCCACACAACCACTTTACCTAAATTATGTCCCAAATGTAAAATAACTTCCTCACATACTCATGGATGTCAACTAGTATCATGATGTCTACACAGGACAACTTATCAACAGCCAAGCCTTCCTTAAGTAGAGGAACTTTGTGGGTCACTGTTGAGACTATAATATACAACCTAGAGTAGTTCAAGAAGAACATATATGATGAGCAATTGAGCATAAAGTCATTAAATTAAATAGAAATTATCACCCCTTTGAAAAGCTCTTTCTATTTTTTCTTACCAGAACTGGGACAAATATTCCTACTGTGTGCTTTCCAGGGTCACCAAACTTCACTCACTAGATTGTAATTTCATGCTTATGTAGCAGGCTTTCTAACTAGTGTGAACTTTGTGAAGGAAAAAGGAAATGTATAACCACACCTTAGAAGACTCAAGAGCACCCCCAGGGTTCATGATTCTCTAGGATTCACAGAATTCAGGAAATTGTCACACTCGCATCTACAATGTATTCCAACAAATCATGCAAAGAAAAATCCATAGAGGGCAAAATGCACATAAAGCAAAACCTGGATTAAACAGGGTGAAGCCTCCCAGGTTTCTCTTCCAGTGAAGCTGCACAAAATATACTTAATTTCTACACCAAATTATGGTGGCACATGTGAAATGTCAGGCACACTCATTAAATTCAGTGCTTAAGGATTTGGCAGGCAGAAGCTGGCCAGGCAGATACTTCCTGCCAGGCGTATAGCAAAGTTCCAGATGCCACAAATGAAAGGAAGTGTACTGCATGAGCCACATTGTTTGCTCAGACAATTTAGACACTATGTCATTTAGAAAACTGTTGAGAAGCTTCTGAAGTTCAAATTCTCAGGTGCCAGCCAACAAACAATGTCAGCTAGCCATTCAAAAGAGAGCTAGCAGGTCTTCCATGTCATCTCTTGTCTTCACAATCCATAATTCCCAGGACTGTTGCTGATACAGAAAACTCATTCATGCACCAGTGCATGAAGAATGAATGAGTGGCAGACAATGAGACAGACCAATCACTTATGTTATCCCATGGCTTTTCACAATGATCCTGTAACCAAAACATCCTTATTATAATTGTTAACAGATAAAAACTGGCTTCGAGAGGTTAGACAGCATATCAGAGCCATGGGAATAAGGTTAGAATTTGATTTCCTGGATGCCTATTATACCCACCGTGCCACTGTCTTCATAGTACAAATGGCTATTTGGGAAGAATGTAACAGCAGCAAACAAATCAAAACAGAGAGGAAAAATAGTATAGTTAGAGAGAACAAAAATCCCAAAATGCTTTTAGACACATGCCAAATAAGTTTGCAAAAGTTCTCAAGAGGCATTCATTGGTTCATGGGTACTTTATGCAGAGAGTACCACATCCTCTTTGGGATTCCTTCCATTCTCTGAAGGCAACCACTTAGCTGAGGGAAAAATGAATCATAGGCCACCGTACCATTTGAGATCAGGTGTGTGCCAGAGGTTCAGCCATGCTCCTCAGGTCTAAGCAGAGGGAAGCCTATCAAAGGATTCAGTTAAAGGTATCAAAAGTCTCCAGACTTTAAGAATCCCACAACAGGGATCAACAGGGGGAAATGTTTCCTGCTCATATTAAAATAGTTTATATGTGCATAGGGAAAAAATAATCTAAACATTGGAAGACTCTTCATTTTTGTGGATTCGTTTTAAGTTTATTAATTTATTCATTCAACAAATGACTTTGTAGAATAACATGCCAGGGTAGATACTAGATGCTAAGTCACCAGAGAAAATAAGGTAGAGTGCACAATGTACACAAGGAATGGAGTAAGAAGAGAGGTCAACGCACTGGAGAAAAGTATGCGAAGGCACTGAGGTAAAAGTGATTACAATGTACTGCTCCTTTCTTCTTTAAATACTATACAGTTTTCTTTCTGTGTATCATAATGGTTCTCTTCCTTCTGAACTTTAAAGATAGATATCTTACTAAGAGTGTCACAAGCACATTTTCTCAAAAGTACTTTTCTAAATCAATGCTAGTTCAAACTGAAAACATTTTACCTACCTCTCACTACACCTGATCCTGGTAAGTCAAATCACCATGTTGGTCAATCTAGACAACAAGAAATCATTTTTGACAGCTCCCTTGTCCTCACAGAAAAACTCTATACTTGGCCCACAGTTTGCCTATCAGCCAAATCTTCAGATGAGCTTATTGTATTAGTTGAAGTTACAATTGCTAAGATGAAACACCATGGCCAAAAGCAACTTGGGGAGGAAAGGGTTTATTTTACTCACCATTCACTATCAACAGCAGTAAAGGTAATGACTCATTCAGGGCTGGAGCCTGGAGGCAGGAGATGATGCAGAGGCCATGGAGGGGTGCTGTTCCTTATGGCTTGTTCCTTATGACTTGCTCAGCCTGCTTTCTCTCTCTCTTTTTATAAGGACCACCAGAGATAGTATCACCCATAGTGATCTGGCCCTCCTCCATCAATTGTTAATTATGAAAATGCCCAGCCCAAAATGACAAGCCCAGAGAGGTGTGTTAATGACTCTCTAAGCCTTTCTTGATCTACTTGAATTTACAGTAAAAACTAACTATCACAACCATGAAGATGGATATTAAATGAATTCTACCAATTTGTCTGGTTCTTAAAAGGCACATAGTAGGGACAATAACCATCTCAAAGGAAGTGTCTGACAATGCAACTTAGTGAACCTTATTGTCTGTAAGATGTACTTTGGGAATCACACACTGATTATCTCAGGACCAGAAAAGGGGTCCCTTGGAGTTCAAGGCTGAGCAGAGACATTTCAAGACGTCAAATAAATGCTCTGCCAGAGGAGCCTAGTGTCAAAGCAAGCCAACTCCATATCTTCTATGGGACCTAAACTGGTACCATAAACACTAGTTCTTTAGAAGTACATCTGTTTCCAAACTGAGTTGTGATAAATGTGTTTCATCACATTTTTCTAAGCTGTAAGCAATGACTGAGATGTTTATTGTCAATATTTTAGTTGTCAAGTGAGAAAATAGCACAGATAATCAGTTACAGGTTCTGTGGATAAAAATGACAACTGGAAGAGAAAACGATAAAAATATCACCACATAAAAACATAAATGGCATCACAGACAATCAAATAGACAAAGTGTAAAATTTTAGAGAGTAACAAAATTCTTTCCATAAATACCTCAATTAGGTACATAGTTCTTCAAAACTTGTTACTAAATAGCACATTTTTATTTCTTAATAGTTTAAGGGAACAAGTAGCTTTAGACTTTCAGGTGTGTAAAGGTTAAGAACAAGGACTAAGTGTAACTCATAGTTCAGTTACTTTCAAGACATGTGTCCAATCTTATCTCTTTGAGCCTTGCCTTCCTTCCTTCCTTTATCGGCATAGATAATCCCGATCTCAATTGTTGCTATAAAAGTTGAATGCATTAGTATAGGAAAAGATCAGAGTGAACAGTCACCAAATGTGCTTTACTTTCATTGTGATGATGACTGTCTTTATTCATATAGAACATGAGCTGAAGGCTGAAGAAAAACAGGCAAGTGGTAGCTCTGATAGATTTTTGAGTGAAAAGAAAAATGAATACTTAGAGAATTACCCAAAGCTATTCATGACAAAATGTAACAACACAGTGTCAAACAGAGGGCTTAGCAGCGTAATTTTTGTTGCCTTCCCCTTGGTACTGGTAATTGAACACAGAGCCTTGCCTAAGTTAAGTAAGCACTCTACCACTGAGCTTTATACCCAGCCCTAAGGCTTAGCAATGTAAATACTCTCTTCAAGCTTGAAAAACAAATAAACAATACAAACAACACAGGGGATTAGAGTGCCTATGGGGAATGTCTTGCCTTGAACCATGCTATAGTGATTTTCAAAAGGAAGCCCAAGGTCTTTAAACTCATTTACGTCTAGATATTTATTTGGTAATCTGGGTTATTGATTCTACATAACTCGACTCTATTAATAGACTCAGTAGTTTGGAAAATCCTCAACATCTCCATGGCCATCTGTAGGAGGTCTAACACATTTCCAACTGTGCCATGCTTTGTAAAAGGCAACAGGTTTCCACACATCAGTCATAACATGTGCCTGGCTGAATGTGGAATATTTACAAAGTAATAACAGTTGAAAAATAGTCATTATGCCCTTGCTCCCATTGGAATGGGCACTAAGTTTGGATTAGAAACATTCACATTAATGGAAGTTTACCATAGTGTAAAGGGGTATATACTTCAGTACTGTTTGCTTCCTGGGGTTACAGGAGACTTTTTAGCAAGGTAAGTGCTCTGCAGATGTGATAACTAACTCAGCCAAGGAAGGCTGCTCCATTTCTCTCTGATTTGGATGTGCTTAAAACAAACCATTTCTTGACTTGTAGGCAAATTAACCCAAAAAAGAGTTTCTAGGTGCTGGAGAATATTTCTATCCAAGGTAGATATAAGCTCAAGACTCCTCCAGGCAAGGACTGCCCAGAGAGAGGTTTGATAGGTATGATATTCAAGATCTCATCACAAAATAAACATGGTATTACGTGCCTGGAGTTCCAGTTCTCAAAAGACTAAGGCAATAGAATTGTTGTGAGATAGAGGGCAGCCTAGGCTACATAGTGAATCCTGTCTAAACACACACACACACACACACACACACACACACACAAACACAAATGCTGGCCCAAAGAGATGTCATAGCATAGTGTCTCTTAAGCCAGGCTAACTGTATAAATCTACCCAATCTTGTAGTGCAGTATGAGGTTCAAAGAACAGTCTTATCTTGCTTCCCAGTATCTACCACAAAAATATGTTAGTTGTTACTTGCCTCCATACGTTCTATCCCAGTAATCACCTCTAGAAAACATCCACTCTCAAGATGAAAACTATTGGTTCAAAAAGATAGAGGGATGGGCCATGAAGAATAAAGTGAACCCTCTGGCCCTTCCCTTTTTGTTCTCTTTAGGTGCTACTATCCTCACAACCACAATCGAACTATTTCTACCAGAAACCTATTAGTTAGGAAGGCCTGGATAAACCCTGGCCTGTATCAAAAGGACTGATTTCAGTCCAACGATGCTCTGGACAGTCGACTTCAACCTGGATGAAGTTCTACCACACTCTGCCAAGTATGGAGGAAAGAACTTATTTTCTGGGAGTGCAGTTCAGATTGCTACTACATTTAATATCTGGTTCCAAGCTATGCATGGTAGTACATGCCTGGTATTCTAGCTCTCACGAGGCTAAGGCAGTAGAATTGTTGAGTTCCAGGCCAGCTGGGGTTATATAGTGAGGTTCCTTCTTGAATCCTGTAAAATCCTGATACTTTCTTGCTTGCTGCAAAGAGCCTTAATAAGGACCAACAATTTAGAAGGAGAATCCTACCTATGTTAGAATGGCATCAGAACTTCCATAGCAATGACACTCAATACTTTGATCTTAAAAATAAGTGAGAACCAGTAGAGCAAAAGAGGGATTTCTAGGGAAGTACTGAGTACTGCAGTAAGCTAGTATTGCTATGGGTTATATTTTTTAATACCTAGTATATAAAAATATAGCTTGGGTCAACCATAGTAGAGGACATTTGTAATTCAAGCACTCTATAGGAAGATCAAAGAGGATAAAGAGTTCAGGGCCAGCCTGGGCTACACAGCAAAACCTTTTCTTAAAGCAAAATATAAATAAATAAAAATTTAAAACATCAAAATATGAACAAATTTTAAAAGCCATTGAAGTATTATTTAAATTCAAATTAGCAATCCTATACCTAGCACATATTCATATGAATAAAGCAATTGCATAGTAACAAATCTTTTGTGAAAAGAACTATATTTTATGAAAAGTAACCATAGTTTTCAAACAACAAAAATGCAAATAAGAAGAAATGTTATACTTTTGCAAATCTCTATAATGCCTAGCTTAATAAAAAACAGATAGATTCTTATTTTTGCTTCTGCTTTCAACTGGTAATATACTGTTTTGTTAAGATATATGAAGAAGCTCAAATATCACATACACACTGAACTCAGAAAAGGTAAGATATTTCAGTCTCCCTCAATGAGTATTGACAGCTTCCCTGAAATGGGTTCATGGTCATCAGAGTGGGGAAGAGGTGCAGAAAAAGGATTACAAAGAGGCACCTTGGAAGGGAAGGAAAGGTCATTATATAAATTATGATGACAGTTTCATGGTACATACAAATGTTAAACATAGAATTATAAATAAGGCCAGAGATCATAGATAATTCCAAGGAAACAATGTATCTTCTAGATACAACAGGACAAATACACATGTGAACTCATGGAGACTGAGGCAGCACACGATTTACACAGGTTCAAGACAGACAGGTACCAAGATTGAGAGTAGAAAGCAGACATGGGCTCCCACCCACAGTTAAGATTCTACCTGTAACTGGTACCTGAAAATTAGTTTTCTCCCATGGAGTGTCATTCAGCATATTAAGCACACTTAAGGGTAGGCCTCAAGCTTAGCAGTAGTTGGCCAATACAGAAGAAACTCGGTGGTATTTTTGTTGGCTTTCTCAGTCATAATGCATTGCTTTGTTTTGTTTTTGTTTGCCTTGATGTCCTTTTGCTTGTATATAATGGCTTTGGATTTTGTGTCTTTATGAATTTTGTTGTGGTGTGTTGCCTATGCTTTTTCTTCCCTCCCCCCACATTCATATCACCAGTTACATCCAGAATATGCCTGCTTCTTTAGACTAGAACTTCATATGCTACCCAGAAACTACCTTCTTTTATATAGGCACTAGAGTTCATGCTAAAATGTCTCAGTACCAAACATAGTATTTCCCCAGTAAAAGAGTATGTTTGTTGGGAGTAGCCCATTTAGTAAAGCATGAAATCTAGTTTTATAAATGAAGAAAATGAAAGAATGACTCTGAAGCCAATTACCCTAAAGATACCTTTCCAAAATAGTACAGTCAGAAGGCTGTGGTATAAGTGAGCTTTCTGATATCAGTGGTCACTGGTTTATAAATCTATAAAATATTATGGTAAATCTCTAAGAAGCTTTGTTGAAAACCATGAATAAGTAAATATTGTATGTCTATCTTCAATACTCAAAGGCCAGGAAAGGTCAACAAAACCCACATTCAGAAATCTGCATTTAAGCTATTCACTTGAATGAATGTGCTCTGAACATGGGGTTCGACATAATAAGTCCTGTAGTCCTAGAAGCATGGATACCTGGGACTTATGCTGATAATCTTGAGAAGGGTCTAGTAGGCTCCCAAACTCCCTGCCTGTGACACAGAAATTTGTCACATAGGTAGGTGGCATAGGTCTCATACCTATTTTGTCAACAGTACCACATCTTAAGTACAATTTTGAGTTACTCAAAACATCATTACTTTTCAAATGCAACTTGGACTTGGTCCCCTGCAATGTTAAAATGGCCTTGACCTTTTCTGCTGTCAATCTAGGTGATTTTGGTAGTGTATTTACAAAACCCTATTATTTCCCTTCAGGATTCTTTTTCTCTACTTTTCAACTTTTCCCTCTATTCATTCAGAATGCTCACAGTGACTTTTTAAAAATTGTAATACTTAACACATCATTCATTTGCACGACTTTAAGGCCTTTCTGTTTCTAGGTCTATCTACATAATACAGGATACTGGAATCCTTGAGATTAAGGATGTAAAATTACATTAGAAATATGAAGTTGAAAGGAAAAGAGAGAGTACTTTGTGTAACAGACACAGGGACTCAGTCTTCACAAATGCTGAAAATTGAAAGTTCTCTCATTTGTAAGGGATCCCCACTCGTTGTATCTGTCTAGGGTG
This sequence comes from Grammomys surdaster, assembly GCF_004785775.1. NCBI lineage: Eukaryota > Metazoa > Chordata > Mammalia > Rodentia > Muridae > Grammomys > Grammomys surdaster. The sequence goes on from NW_021620798.1 coordinate 286,406, forward strand.
TGTGATGAGAGAAGACGCTGTTTAAGTTTAAAATGTGCTAAGAATAGCAGCTGAGTATCTGGGTCAAAATTCCCATTCAAGTAATTACATTTTTCCAACCAAGTACTAATTAGCACTACTTAAAAACACTGTGAGATAGTGTTACTTGATAAGATTATTTGACCAGATGTATGCCCACAGAATGGAAAGCAACACAGATACCCACATACTTTACTTTTTCTATGAACTGAAAATCCCTTATTCAAAGGTGAGTCTCTGCTAAAGGCACATTGACAGCCCATTAAGAGAATATGTTCTCTATAAACTCTTCACAACTAATAATGAATCGGTTACTGACTTGCGCAGAAAAAGATCCCATATAAGTAGTTCACTCCTCCAGACACCAGATAATAATGGAAAGAGGAACAAAACAAGTCTCTAGGAGGTGCACATCTGTGCAGCATGAGCACACTCATGCACTCTCATGTGTGTGGGTGTAAGCACACATGTACACACACACACACTCACACACACACACAAATAAAATAAATACTTTTAAAGCCAAAATTTGAACACATTTTGAAACTAGCTTGAACTAGTTGAGAGTCACAAACGAGCCTGGATCATAGGAAACTTGGATCATATTAACATTAAAATGGCATATGTTTATAAACTGGTAATCTGTATAATTGTTTTATATGTTATATTTATAAGCAAATTATAATTACTCCACAAATGAAAAAGTTCATTCTTAACAACTTTTAACTATCTAATTGAATTGTAATTTGATTTTTCCCTTATGTATGTAAATTATATATAATACTGTGTGCTATAAAATAAATAAGCTTTGTATTTCTATTTCTTATAAAGCACAAATATATACATGAAAAGTATAGATTAAATTTACCTTTGTTATTCAAATAACATGTGTGGCAACTAGGTATGGGCAGTAAAAATGTTTTTTAGAACAGTAGTGAAAAATTTAGAAGGCTGAAGAAAAATGAAGATAAACTCCTCTATTGCACAAACAGACATATAACACATGGAGAATTTGAATTATCAAGGAAATACATCTTTGTACTAGAATCAGTGCATCAAGAGGAGACCATTTCTTAAATCATGTACATCAAGGTAAAAAACATATCCAGAGAAATAGTAAGTTCAGAATGAACAAGCACAAAAGATGGAGGAAGCCCCCTGGCATTTACCAGGGTGATTAAATTAAAAAACAAGGTCAATCTGTACTGAGCTACAAGAGTTCCTGTGGGGACCAGTGCACAGGCCACACACACAGAGAAGTCTTTAACCATATGCTAAAACCTAAAAACTAATGGAAACCAATGGAAACAATCCACCTCTAGGGCATGGGCTACATACTGGGGCTAATTGTGAACCAATGTGGGGGGCTGTGTCTAAAATAATGCCTTGACCCAGAACGGACAGATTGTCAAGTGAGTTCTGTTTATTCTCTTTTGGGATTTCAGGGTTCCCAGACTCAATGATTATTCTGGCCTAGACTTGTTGAAATGACTTTCCACTGTTCTGGGAGAGGGGAATTAAATCTCTGAGAGAATGTTTAAAAATGTTTTAAAAGTTCCGATCCATCCTATGACGAAATTGAATACATTTCCATACTTTTGTCAATGGCTCACCTGCAGGTTCTTGCACACAGCCTTCATCTTGTTCAGGAATGTACTCTCACTTCTAACATTTTGTACTCTCTGCTACATGACTCCCTCTTCCTTCTCATTTTTAAGTCTCATTCTTTCCTTTTTCTCTCTTGATCACTCTGAACTGAAGTTAAACTGAGTCCTTCTATATCAGACCTGCAATAAATGAATCCAGGAGTATTTAAGGACTCACTGGACTGTAAGCTCTGTAGAGACAGAGTGAGTCCCTATCCTTTTAATCAATGCAACCCCAGGGTCTACTCCAGATTAACAGTTCATTCAAATATTGATCAGATTTAACTGAAATGCATGGAAGAGAGATTTGGCACCTGGCTAGGCTATTACTATTGTTAATTCATTCTATAGACAACTGAAAACTTCAATTACAGACAGTTCCCACCTGGATTCTATTTTTCCAGGCAGTTTTTATAGGAATTTTCTCACTGTCTATTACTACAAGAAATTTTTCAGGCACAAGTGCCAACATGCTTATGAAGACATTTTAAAAGTCCTCAAACTTAAGCTCAAGAAATTTGAGGATCTTGACAATTTGTTCTATCCCTTATCAGGCTTCTGATTTTTCCAGTGTTCACTCTGTTCTAATGTTGACTCAATGGATGGAATTAAGATGATTTGGGACTTAATTTCTTCTAACTTCCTTCTTCAGGTTCTTATGTTAATTGTATTTAATTCATATGAATCAAATTTTTCCTATTTCACTGCACAAAATGGAAGGATTTCATTTTCCTCAATATGAAATATAGGGGAAAGAAACAGGAAAATAAATACTATTATGGATTAAATTATGTCTTCAGGAGAAGAAAAGTTCATATCCTCTCCTTCAATATCTAGGAATAGGATTTTATTTGAAAAATAGCATCTCGTGGTAGGTCACCAAGGTGAGGTAAGGTCATAATGGATCAGAGTGGGCTATAATCCAGGGATTTGTATGCCTCCATTGTGAGAGAAACTGGGACACAAAGAACAGGGCAATGCATGCTTATATACGGAAGACTCTGGTAAGACAGAGAAAACAGACTGAAACACCAAAGGCTTCTATCCACTACCAGAAGTGAAAATATTCTCCTGAGTCTTGAGATGTAACCTGACCCTACTAGTTTCTTTAGCTCATGCTTCTAATTTTTAGAACTCTTGAGTATACATTTCTGTTGTTTCAAGGAACCGAAGTTGTGAATATTTGATCCTGCGGTCCTAGGAAATTATCACAAATGCCATATTGAGAACCTACCAAACACATAAAAAGTACTTTAATTTATATAAGATCTAATACATCTGGACTACTCCTTATAGGCAAGTTCTCACTTTCTAGTAGTGGTATTTCTTAGGTCTGTTGGCAAGATGGGGCTTTGGCTATGTAGAAAACCAGCACATGGGCAAGAGCCGGAAAGGAGAGCAAAAAATAGCCTTGCTTAGAGTCATATAAGGCTAGTCTACCCAGAACATTTTGTACTGAACACAAAGCAGTCCATAACTCATCATTTAAAGATCACCAATGAAGTGATGTATTTACTGAGCCAAAAATTAACAATGGTACCCTGGACAACATATCAGTTGTCTTAAAGGGATAGATAGGTATGTAACATGTTTCTGGGACCAAACAATTTTGAACAAGGGCTCTTCTGGAAATGTCAATTTAGAGGAGAGGACCCAAACAACCACTGCATTTTTATTTTAGATGTCCCCAATTCTAAAATGACAATAGGCACTGAATACTGGCAATAACAAAAGATTCAATTGCCTTTCATCAGGAAAAGGCTTCTAGAGACAAAAAGTACAGTCTTATGATAATAAAAATGATATGAATAGTGTAGCCACAACCCACGGCTTAGTCCACAGATCTCAACTTATGTAAGGGAAAATAAAAACCATGTCTTTGTATTTAGAAAACACTAAACCACAAAGAACCACAATGTGCTTTTCTTTTCATTTGTGTGAGAGCCAACATTAATTCAATACCCCTTAAATTGTACCAAGTACTTTTGGAAGACCTCTTATTTGAAATATCTAACATAAGCCAGCAATGCTGAAGTAACTAGCTGGAAGGCATTCATCCTCTAGATTAGGAAATGGAGGCTCAGAGTGGCAAAGGTCCACCACATATCATGTAGTTTATATACTAGAATGCCAAGCCAAGCTGGGTAGTCCTCAGTCTGTTTGGAACTTTCCTTCTCCACCCCACCCCCCTTTTTGTATTTTTGTTTTTTGACAGCATATCTCTATGTATCCCTGGCTCTCCTGGAACTCATTTTGTGGACCAAGTTGGCCTCTAAATCACAGAGATCTGCTTCCTACTGCCTCTCGAGTGCTGGGATTAAAGGCATCCACCACCACTGCCTGGAGTGTTTGGAACTGAATGGTTCATACGTACCTTTTAGAAGCAGGAGCACACAGAGATACAAATAATTAATTTATGACTAATAATATGTTTATAAATAGTAAATGTTCACTATATGGAACATCAACGACATCCGTGTACTATTTGCTTAGTTGTTAGGTTAAGATCCAATGCAGAAAATATTTTAATCTACTCCAACTATCTTCCAAAAGAGAGCTCTCCTCTGTCAGACCTGGTAAATTGCTACCAAAAGGAAAATCCCTCAAGTTCCCACCAAGAAATCTAATACTCAGATGGGAGCTGGCAAAGTGATCTAATTTTTTCATTTTATTATTTGAGACTTGGTCTCCAATATGTAGTCCAGGTTGGCTCTGCACATGAGATCCTCCTGCTGAGGGCTTGCTTAACATTTTTACTTCTAAGGAGGGCCCCATGAGTTATCATCAGCAGTCTGCAGCTGTGGACTCCCTGACTCACCATGGTAGAGTAGGAACTTATAATAACTTAGGGACAAAAAGAACGGTAAAAATGCTCAAAGGCTCATACTGACCAAACCTCAAAAGTCTTGCTCTAGTGGTGATTGTGGTACATTTATAAAGGATAAGTGTGTCCCTAGTGAACATCCAGTCCTAGAGAAGAACATGGTAAATACTTGCCCTGGAGACCCACTTCCTCCAATTTGCTTATCAAGAACTCTCAAAAAACACCAGGCCAGACAACAAAACAGTCTTCTGAAATTCATCCTCTCCACACTTCCAAAAGTACTTCAAATACTGACTTAGAGATTCCTCCCCTATTATTATTACTATTATTAAGCCATCTTTTCATAGCAACTGCCAGGCCAGGGATAGGCAAGCCACAGCTGGAGGCTGTTTATTAGGATAAACCACAGACATCAGAGGTTTCACCAATGAGAGCAAAAAAATCATTGAAACTTGGACTCCAGGGAGCTTCTCTGCACGGTGGCAATAGGAAGTTTACCCTGTGACTTATAAGAGGTTACTTGTGCACTTGGAACTGAGTGATGGACCTTTCCATTTAGCTCCACACCTAAAACCTAACTTCCATGTCAAAGAAGACCAATGTTTAGTAAGGCTTGAACAAATGCAATCTATTTGGGAATACTTTTTTAGGGGCAGAATTCAAGGTTGTGAATATAAAGTTAGACATATAGCTTTGGAAAGGACCTTACCAAAAAGTAGATCTATACACAAAATCTTTAGATTAATAAGAAATCCATCTTTGCACACAGATCCTTAAATATCATATGTGAAAAATGACCTCACATTTCAGGTTTACCTATACATTCTGTAGTTGAGCAACTCTAAAGTGCCACCATTCATCCCACTCCAGACTTTAGTGCCTCTATGCAATCCTCTTCCATTGGGTGCGTTTTGAATCTGAACAACAGCACACTGTAAAGGTGACAAGATGTATACACATATGCACAACTATGTTTTATCAGAATGTACCAGTTATCTCTTATTGGTTGGCTTAAAGACTTTTCTCTTGCTGTGATAAAACACTATGATCAAGGTATCTTAGAGAAGAAGGAGTTTACATAGGATATACAGTTTTATAGGGGGAGTCCATGACCAGCATGTCTGCGAGCAGTAGCTGAGAGCTTACTTCTGATCCACAAACAGGAGGCAGAGGGAGGGAGCTGGGAATGATGTGTGCATTTAAATCGTCAAAACCAACTCCTATTGGCACACTCCCTCCAACAAGGCAACACCTCCTAATTCTTTTCTAAAGTGGTCCCACTAACTGAGGACGATGTATTAAAATATATCAACCTATGGTGGCCATTCTCTAATATAGATTTTATTTCTTAAGTTTTATCAAGCCTGGTGCTAACCAGGGTAGCTTGTTACAAACTCGGGCTCATTCCTAGGAATTCTTTCAAAAACTCTAGCAGAGGAGGAACTGTTGTTTGATAAAATGAGGCTTTCATTAAACTTTGTTAATCAGTGCACTCTGGCTCCCATTCATGTTCATGCCAGCAATTGTTCTACTTGCTAGAACTTTCCCCAGTTTCTCTTCTTCTCTCACCTCACTAAGTCAATGTTCTCATATTGAATACCTTTCCTTATCTGAAATCGCTCATCTCTTTCATCTATTTTTCCATAATGGTCTAAGCATGATCTTCCTAAAACTATATTAGGAACGTCATACCTCTTCCTCCAAAATCTTCAGTGACAATTAAAATCTTTTTAACAGGATCATTCATATAAAAAGTAAATTTATAAAACAGCCAAAAATACAGAAAAGATAAAACATACTCGTGATTTGGATATTATGTAGCCATTGTAAATGCTGTTTTAAAGATCATTTAGTCACATTAAAATTATTTACAAAAATATTCATGATAATACGAAGGGAAAAGAGGAATTCATGATTCTCCCTTGAATAAATTCTAAAAATAGGTCCCCACAAAATGTGACTGTTTTATCCCTCTTGGGTGAATTATGCCACCCTTTTGGTATATCTATATTTTTGAGGTTATATATAATGCACATTTAATAAAGAAAACTATAGTAACATACTATGTACATAATGCATAGCACTTCTCGTGTCAGATTCATTCTGCTACACCTAGAGTTGAGAAAATACAGGATTCTTGCTACTTAGCTGAGCATCATCACCAAACATATCTACTCTTGGCCACCATGAAAAACAGGCGTTCTTCCTCACCTATGTACCATATCCTTTACCACAGGATTGTCATTCTGGAAAGATGCCCTCTCTTTTGTCACTACCACGACCATTAGACTTCTTGTTTAACTTTTGAGGTTCATGCCAAAAGTCAAATCCTCCAAAGTTGTTTCTCTGATACCTTCCTGATAAAAGCCCTCCCTATATGCTTCTCTATAGCAAGCCATTTGCTAGTTTATGTGTTCATTTCTTTACTGCTCAAACAGGTGCATGTCCAGGCACATGGCCAATGACAAGCCTTTCCTCCCTGTCACAAAGCAAGCACTAAAGTAACAGAGACTATGGCTGAACAGTGTTCAGTGCTTCATTTGGCCCAAAGGCTTAGCAATCACTTGTAATAAAGAAATGTTAAATGAAATAAAATAGAACAAAATAAATTCTGACATCTTTTGGAAAGTCAGTATCATTTGATTCAATGTGATATCAACTACTAAATTAATTCAGCATGCTGAAGGATAAATAGAGTCATCAAGTGTTCAATTTGAGGATATTGCCATACCATATCATAGGTTAGACAAGATACACTAAAATTTACAGATTAACACATTTGAACTTTTTAGCAGACAATACATTAGGGTAAGAAAAAGTCCTATCAGCTCAAACTAGTACTGCTGTCAAACTGAAATGAATATAAAGCTAAAGGAACTAGTCAACACGAAAAGCAATATGAGAAAAGTGGGAAGAAAATGATATTTGCTGACACTCTACCCTGTGCACACTGGGATCATATATGTCACAGTGTACCTGGGATACTTTTAGGATTATTTCGTCCTCCCTGTAACCCACTGTCATTCCCATGTCACAGATAACAAACTGAAGCTCAGAAAAAAATTACATCATTCTCAAGATCACACAACTACTAAATACCAGAGCCAGGACTTAATCCATACCATTTTTACTTCAAAAATCAGTCTCAGGAATATTTTGTTTTTAGACAAGGTCTCTGCTTGTAAAAAAAAGTCTAACTCTGAACTGTCGGTTCTCGCCCCACTCTTCTGAATAGTGGGATCATAAGCCTCTGCTTTGCTTCGATGAGCTCTTTGCACTGCATCAGATCACAAGTCTTCTATCAGCTCACTATTTCAGGAAGGACTCACTTATAAAACCTATTAGTTATATATTCAACTCCCTCTATGTAAATCTCTGAATCTATTTTCCATTACTTAAGAAGCAATGTTTAAGCTTCTTACCATGGGATCTGCAGTCCTTCCTGATCTTCCTCAGTGTTATGGTTTGAATGTGAATGTCCCACATAGGCATGTGCTTTGAGAGCTTGCTCCTGAGCTAGTAGTGTTATTTAGGAAGGCTTTGAAAACCTTAGGAGATGGGGCCCAGTAGTCAGAAGTAAATAAATAAGGTAAGCCTTTGAAACAGTAAGTGCTCCCTGTTTCATGTACTCTCTGCTTCTGGCTCCACTGTGATTTGAGCACCCTCCACCAACCATATGCTTTTGTCAATGAGGACCAAAATGCTTGACGATGCCTTCCATGCCACAATGTTAGACCGAAACCCTCTGAAATCATGGTCCAAAGGAAACCTTTCATTCCTGAAGTCATTTCTCTCTGGGAATCTGGACACAGTGACACAAAAGTAATCAGTACAATCCATCTCTGTGAATATTCCCAGCCTCCCTCTTACCTCCACACATGCTCCTCATTCTTTTTCTGCTCCTGGGCATTTACAAATGATATTCTTTTCATATTTCTATGTTGTAAATTTTGATTCACTCACCAAGACTCAAGGCAAATAAAATATCCTCTGAAAAGTCTTCCTTAAACAATTATCCTATACAAAATGATACTTCCTTTCTATTATATTCCTTGAATATACTATGTAGAAAGTCACCTGAAGTGCTTCACCAACTGTTCTTTCTCCTTGACCAGACAGTGAATTATTTAAGGTTGACATAATTTCTGCATACATTGCCCTGGCCATGGTAGCTAACATATACTAGCATTTGATAAATGTTTATGGGAAGATAACAGACAAACATCAATTCAAATATATTCTACTTACAAAAATAAAAATATGCAAGTAAGTTCAGAAATCTCTTGTTTACACACACACACACACACACACACACACACACACATACTTAACTAACATGTCAACACTGCATTTATCATAGAACATAGAGGTCCAGATCATGTCAATCTTCTAAGTTCACCCTGAATAACTTTCTATTACCAGTATTTGAGGCACACATAATGTCAATACCTGAAAATTAAGAAATTTCACTCTGAAGTATGGTAATAATAGCAGTGCAGATGAATTATACCCCCAAAACAACAATATATCAAATTCCTGGGCAGCTGTCAAAACTTCAACTGACCTTGATTCCCCACAAATGATATGTAATGCTACTGTGGAAGATTCTGATCACCAATGTCTCTGGAATGCAAGCCAGTCATGTCAGAACCAGTGCATTATATCTTAGCTGATAAGCCATAATGTGTATCTAAAGGAGAAGCACTGAACTATTCAAAATTCCTTGTGCCACACCAGTGAACTACATTGGGTAAAGGAGCTTGCAGTCAAGCTTGTTGACTTCAGTTCAATCCCAAGAACTGACATAATGGAAAAAAAAACAATTTCTCCACGTGCTCCTCTACACACACACACACACACACACACACATTTGTATGTATATATAAATTATATATTATATATAAATTACATATAGTTATATAATTGTTATTAATAATAGTAGTAGTAGTAGTAAAATTAAAAAAACAGCGAAAAATCTGGGACAATGTCCTAATGCACCTTCCAAAAATGGATTTTAAGAAAACACTGAGGTATGAATACTTGGAGTAACCTTTAATAGGTTCTAAAATGCAACTTTACCAAAACACAATCTATCAGCACCTTTCCTTAAGAGAAGACTTCACAGATAGAAGACTCTAGATTTGAAAGCAAAAAATCAGGATATTAGTTAATGCTTAAATTCATGCACATAAGAGCACAGTTCACACTGCTTTGGAGAAATGAGCTAATTTTTTTATGACAGTGCAATACTTGATGGGCAAGATGCCAAGTTTCTTAATCCAAGCAACTATTACTTAAACTGGATTTTATAAATCTCTTCACCAAAGAAGCTTCTCTGTAGAGCAAATGGAGACCATGACAGAAAAGGTGTACAATATTTGTGACTGGTCTGAAATTATAGATAAATCTCCAACACTATTTGTTACCTAAATCCAGTAACAATAAAACCACTCAACCAAGATTTAGTAAGTTGCAAGTTTAGTAAACAATATTTTTTATTTTCATTTTCAAATATATTTTGAATTGAATTTAAATAGAATTATATCACTTTTCCCTCTCCCTTTTCCCTTTAGCCCCCTCAATTACCTCCCTCCAGCCCGTCTTATGCTCCCTGTACTTTCTAGTTGATATATACTTCTTTGTTAATAAATGCTACATATGTGTGTGAGAGTATATGTATGTATATATACAATAGCTGTTTAGTTTACTTCTGTTGTTGTGTGTATTGTTTCAGGCTAACCAGTCCTCTTGGATGTCCAATAAATGGGTACATACCTGGGAAAGTTGAATTCTCTGCCCAGTAGTCATTAGTTCTTTGTTTAGGAGAGAGATTCTGTGATTCCCCAATTCCATGTTACCATGTCCACTGACAGTGCCACCATTCTGGCCTTGCTTGTGCAGCCATTTCTAGGAAGGATTTTTTCCTTGCAGACTTCGAGGTATTTGGTTTTCCACAAAGTTTTCTGATCCCTGATGTTTAAGCTGTGTTATAAATGTATCAGTTGGGACTGGATGGAGGTTCCCTATAACCTGTTGATCTCTATACCAGAAAATACTAACTATACAAGCTGTCATAGGAAGGAAACAGCCCTATGAAGTTGTAACACATATAAACCATGACAATTACCAGTCTAATTGAACTTACGGTCCACTCAATAGGAGGGAAATCTTACCTGGTACTAGAAACTTAGCCAGATTACTAGCTCTTGGGGTCAGGGTGGGGGTAACAAACCTCAGAAAATAATCTACTGCCATCACATTTATAGACCAGCATAAATTAGTTACTACATTTTAAATCTTCTCCTTATACCCACAGCTAAGTGTAGCTACTGATCCTCATCAAAGAAGCTTCTCTGTACAGCAAATGGAGACAATATTCCTGATTCGTCTGTAATTATAGATAAATCTCCAAAACTGTTTTGTTACCTAAATTCAATTTTAAAACCTCTATTTGAAATATAATCCCCTTTATTTTTACAATAGGAATGAAACATTCTTCTTGATAACACATAGCAAATTTTATCTTCTTACTACCTAAGTATGTATTAGCACCTATACTATATAATGGTTGAAGAAAGGGAAGCAGCTGAGGAAAAGTTACTACAGTAGAAATGAAGTTAAAATAATGAAAACCAAAGAATATGGTCTCAGATCTTAATAGCTATTGCTTCTATATCTACAGATTCAACGGAAGAAATATGAAGAATGTTTAAAAGTATAAAAACTGGATCTGTACTAATTACATACAAATTTTTCCTTGTCATTATTTCCTAAACAAGGTGCTGTAACAACTACTTTGATGGGAAAAGTGATTTAGACATCATTAAAGTATAGACTAGGATGTGCATGGGTTGTAGGCAAATACACAAGTTTATATAATGGGCTTGAACATATTTGGTTTTGGGAATTAGTAAGGAATCCATGAAGAAATTTCCAAAGACCTGGGTGGGATGATGTTCTTTCTTGATACTTACAAATGTAACAGCAGTAATAAAACATGTTTGTGGCTTACAACAAATACAGAATCCTATTAACTCCCAGACATGAGGACAGTAAGCCATAAATAAAGGGCTGACGAATAAGGGACTATATCAGTAAATGTTTGGTTATACTATGTGATAGGGTGGTCTATGAGTTCTTACCTGATCATTGTTTATATTAATTTTATAGCTGAAATATTTTGGAGCAACTTTTTTTTCCACTTATTCACTTTATATCCAGCTCACTGCTCCTTCCAGTTACCCCCTCCCACAATCCTTCCCCCATCTCTTATTCCCTTCTCCTCTGCACAGGTGCCCCCCATGGATATACCCCCACCCTGGCAGATCAAGTCCCTGTGGGACTAGGCGCTTCCTCTCCCACTGAGGCCAGACATAGCAGCCCAGCTAGAGGACATATCCCACAGACAGGCAAGCACTTTTTGGATAGGCCTTGCTTGAAGCAACTTTTAAAGTCAATGTTGTGATTAATTCCTTAAAATCCTTTTAGAAAATATAATTAACAGTAAAAGGATGCTTGCTTTGTTAACTGGGAGGTGCTCTTATTAAAGGAGAAATTTTTCAAAATGTGAAGTTTGAAGCCAATGATATAATTAAGCAGACAGGTAGGCAGTAATCTGATAACAAATAAAGAATATTAATAACCAAAATGTATCAAGCATTTACCATATGACAGGTACTGTGTTGAGCACTTTATATAAATTATCTTCTTTAATCTTCACACAGCCTACTGAAGAAGGTACAAGTTTGATTTATGTTTGAAAGATAGTACAGTGGGTATTCAAGAGGATAAAGAAATAAAGTTCCCACAAGAAATAACTGAATTCTGCAATCCAAGGTGTGGTGATGACATTGCTTTGATACATAGCTGATTCAAACTTTTCACAAGTGAAAACTGTGCTTTGTTCCAGAGCCCTCTTTCATAAACTCTCAACTCACTCCATTGAAAAAATTTGCTTCTTCTGAGAGAGAGAGAGAGAGAGAGAGAGAGAGAGAGAGAGAGAGAGAGAGATCCAAGCATATCTAGTATGTTTTCCCCCAGTGGGTCCTCAATAAACTTGGTTGTTTTAAAGTAGCTTCAATATATGACTCAAATATTAAACTTCAAATATGACTCTATTTCTGTTTTGTTTATATTCAATTCCCTGCTGTCCCATAACAATCTCTCCTATTTTTTACAAACACTACAAAAAGTTTGAATTGATTCTTAGTCTCTTAATATCACTGAAATTCAAATTGAGCAAGAGTGTGTATAAGACGGACCTGACAGCTCTTAGGCAGATGCTGCAGCAGTCTAGGAGGCTTGCCTCAATGAAGGGACACATTAACCCTTTCTGGACAGGATGTTATCCAGAAAGATGACAATCAGCCAATCCAACAGCTCACTTACTTCCTAATTCAAGCATCAGGCTTGTCCAGACTGCTACTCACATGGCTCACACTTTCTGTTTCTTCCTTCCTCTCATCCTCTCTATATTTTCCACCCTTGCCTAATCTGACTTCAACTTGGCTCTCAGCACACACTTGGTATTTGACCCATCCTTGGTTTCCAAAGGTTCGCTTACAGCAGTGCAATTTTGTCTGAGGAAACTCTACACAAAGCTCTAAAGACAGAAATCTTCAAGGGAAAAATAAGTTTTTCATGATTGGCAGACACCACAAAGCTATGGAGACAATTTGGATAGCATCCTACAAACTCTATGCTATACTCTGAAACCTCACATTAACCTTCATGTTCCACCAAGCAGAATCTTCTGGCAGACAGAATTTTTTCAAGTCAAGATACAAATTTTACATAACACCTGATTAGACCAGGAATCTTGTAAATTTTATTACCCATGATTTTTTAACTTAGAATCAAAAACCAAATGACACTTTAACTTCCAAATTTATGTTAGAAATATGGCAGCCTTTAGGTGACTTCCAATACCAGACAACAAATATTTACCAAGCATATATTTCAGGCTAACTGTGAAGGGACATTCAAAGATGTTATCAACTGTGTCTGGTCCAAATCCTTAGACAGATTATAACATAAAAGAACAAATAGCTACAGATTTTAAATTTTCATCACCTAAAGGATGTTTGCAATGTTAATGAACTATAATGTAAAAAAATGATATAGAAGGTGCTTTTTGTGAGACTCAATGTGACTCAATATAGCAGAGGCCTACCTTCTTCCCCATCCACATAGAAATGAATGATGCCTGACAAGGAATACTTGAAACAATCAGAGGCCTAGTCACTGAGCTTCCTAAGTTTCCTTTTATTTCTGAGTCCATCTGGTTCATTTTCCTTTCTTCTGAGTTCTCCATAGTCTTTCTCCCCTACAGTCACCTTAGCTGGCAGTATCAACAGGTATAATCAATAAACATCTTTAGGCAAAGGGTTGAAACTATATCCTAAACAAAGAAGACCCTCTTGGCATTTCTATAGCTCTGCATGATAGGTTGTATGGTAGTGCTGTGAGGTAATGCTCAACAAGGCTACAGACAGACCCAGACTACCTTGTCTGCTACCATGGAAACCCCCAATCCTTACCTTTGTTTGTATTCTCTTCAAAACAATGACAGTGCTGTGAGCTCTTCAAAGACAGATTTTTCAGATCATTAAACCTTTGTACCTCCAAATGTGGTCATGTTAATCATAAAATTCCATTCCTGCCTTCAGTGCTCAATGACTCTTTGTCTTTCTGGGATCAGTGGCCAAACTTTGTTCACTGGGATTCTCTGGAGTCAGGACATTGATGTTCTATCAAAATTTCAAAGAACTAGCCTTTAATCTAAGATATGCCACTATTTTTTTCTGTGCCTTTAACCAGTAGTTTGATTTCCTTGGTTCTCAATTGTCTCTTTTATATAATGAAACAAAAAAGCATGTTCGAGCTATTTATTGATGTGTTTTAAAGAGCAAGAAATATGTTGGATGAAAACCAATTTCCAGAATCTATACTTAGCTATACTCAAATCTTTGGATAAATCCTTTGCCCTCTCTGGGCTTCAGTTCTGTTACCATAATAAAAGTGCAGATTTCCTGCTCTTTGGAGGGCAACTTGGGGTACAGGAGAGCTCATAGAAAGTAATCAGATTCAGTCAAAGTCTTGATGAGATAAGAAGAGCTGCTGCCTGCATGGTCCATTTTGGGGGAACCATGGGGCACAAAGAGATTTTACAAAGTGGAAAAGGAGAAATGATGAGATAATGGGCAGGGAAGTTACAGGTTCTTTCTCATCTATGGTATATCTTCTTTCTCTTCTTCAGGGAAGCCTCACCTGCTGACATAAGGTCCTAATGCTCTTGTTCAACAAACATTCAGAAAACTAAAATCTAAGAAGGAACATTGGAAATATCTTCCAAAATTCCAGGTTCTACAGATATAATATTAATACTTAATATCTTCAAGAATTAGGTAGAAGTAAGAGCTTGGCAAACTCCACTCAGGACAACTCTTCAGTACAATGGTGGCTTTGTTTCTTAGGTATCTGAATGTATGATCCTGAACATGGAAGTAGAGGATGCAAAATATATTACCTAGTATATGCTATCAGAAGAAACTTCCAAATGTTGATGTTTATAGTAGTACTGAAAATGTTGCAGAGTCTATGGGTTTTATCACACGAACCTAAGGTTCCCAATCATGAACTTAGAGCTAAAGCCCACAATATAAACAACCACATTAGATAAGGAACTTTTACATCACTGTAAAGTTTGAAGGTTTCCATGAAAAACGTAGGGGATGAGAAGGTGTAAATCCAGAATGTAACTATCAGAGAGAGACTACCCCAAAAGACAGCCTAATAATAGTAAAGGAATTTTAAAACAACATGCATATGAGTTGTATTTAGAAGAATCATTACAATGTGTTTCATGTAGATCTTCATCTGTAGAATACACTGTCATGTCTACGGTCATAATTTGAGTGTGAAGTCTATAATCATAGTCAACTTCCTTAATTCGTTGTCATAGCTTCATTGTATTTACCCTCCTTCTTTATCCTCTGATTTCATGAAAGAATAAGGAATCAGACTCCACATCTATATTCTAGACCACTTGTATATCACTTTCCTGAAATAATTCGACTCAATGAAAGAAAGGAAGTCAACTACCCAAACTAGCAAACAGACTCTGTCTTTTTAAAAGTTAATTTATACATTGCAAGTCAATTATTTTAGAGTGGCTCTACCTGTGTGCTTCCCCCTGTGTCTAGTTTGATTTCTATGCTAACATAATCTTGTTTGTCTTTGAGGCCAGGACACCAGGAAGCCACAAGTTCATTCTTCTCCATGGAGGTCTACCCCAAACTGGTTATATCTATGATAGTTCTCCAAGTGACAATCAGACAACTAATATTTCACTCCATTACAATCTCATATGCATGTCAAATGGCACATATTTCAGATTCACGACAGTTGACAATGTCATGATGATTAGAAAGAGAAATAAAAGAACAGAAAGGGACAGCACATACATTTCCAGAAAACTCTACCTATGTTCTCAAAACATATGAATATTCTTCCCTTTATATGAGTCTCTCCCTTTTCTTCACTTATATGTAATAAAGTCATGTTAAGAGGTTTGGAGAAAGCTCTAACATGTCTCGAAGGAAGTCTGTTCATTTATTTGTCATTTCTATCATTTGTGGTTTCTTGTCTGATCAGCTGGCTTTGTATTTGTTCTGTCATTCCAAGAAAGAAAAGACCATGTGTGAGGTAAAAAGTTGATAACTAGATAAAAAATTGGTATATGCAGCTGGATCAGATATTCAAGTGACTTTTTAAGAATAATTGTACTTTATAAAACATTTAATGCTATGACAGTTACTCTGTGGTACTCTATACATGACAGACCAGTTATTTCAGAAGGTACTACTAAACAATAATACAAAAAGTAACAAGGAGGGAAATCTATTACCTGACAAGTTCTCACTTAGTCTAAGTTCTCTTCAGTATTAAGACTGACTTAACGATAAGGAGTCAATGAGGAAAGATTCTACAACTTCATCAGAGCACTAAGATAAAAATAACATAAAATATCCAGAACACACCAAGACCTAATCCTTAATTTTAGTATTTTGCTTACTTTTCCATTGCACACCAAGTTTTCTTAATAATTTTCCTCTTTTCCTAATTTTTATGTTAAGAGAAATTATAAAAGACATGTATATTTCCACAGAAAATCACTTTTCAAATTTTATTTCTGCTCATATATTAAATCAAACAGTTTTGTGATTCTAAGATGTAAAAAAAATATCAAAAGACAATTCCTTCTCTGTTAGAAAAGTATCTACCAAGGATAATTTGAAAGGAGAATAAAGATCTCATTTGGCTTAGGGAATCAGCAGTGTCAGTCTGTCATGGCAAGTAGGGCCTGACAGAGCATAGCATTTAACATCAGGGCAGCCAGGAAGCAGAGAAAAGGGAAATGCACAAAGAGAATGCTTCTGCAGTTGTATCTTAGCAACCTATTTCCTCCAACTAGGTCTCATCTCCTATCTTTTTCACCACCTTCCCAGATTGCCATTATATTATGATCAACGGATCAATGCATTCATTTGGCCAAAGTTCTTTTAATCTAATAGGCCCTGGAAAACCCACACAGGCATATCCAGAAATAGGTAGGCTTCAACAAATGCTGCAGTCATTAACAATCATGATTTCTTCTAACAACCGAGTTAAGATCCTGGCTCAGTTACTGTCTCACAGCAATAATGGGCAAATAATTCAACTGCTAGGTACTTTATAGTCTCAATTAATAATCTCATTTTATTTCTTAATTCACTAAAATATACGATGAGGGCAAATCTAAAAGCAAACTTAAATGAAATTTGTTATTGCATGTGGAAAGTATTTTGTAAATAGAAAATGGCTGACTTTGCATTTTAATATTAGCACCTACCTATGATTATGGATGTGTTTTCAGTATGTCTGATGTATTTCTATATTGCAAGTACCCTACATCTTTTGTAAGACCAAAGCTGACACTTAATAGACATTTGGTAAAGACATAAATAGCTGATAAATGAAAGACTGTATCTCTTATATGTTGCCAGGATATGCCAATATATTTCCTGTGTTCCCTTGCCTCTACTATTTATTATAAAGCAGAGCCTAACATAATTTACCAAATAAATTTTGGCTGATGTGTGATTTGGCCAGGATAGACCCATCCTTAACTCTCCATGTCTATATTTAATATTATTCCTCTCTCTCTCTCTCTCTCTCTCTCTCTCTCTCTCTCTCTCTCTCTTTCTCTCTCTCTCTCTCTCTCCTTCCCTTCCTTCCTCCCTTCCTCCCTCCTCACTTCTCTCTCCTCTCTTGATCATATTTGAACTTTACTTTCTCATGTCTACAGCTACTGTCATACAGCCTTTCCTGACATACATCACCCTTAACATGTTACTTCTGCAACTTAGAATACACCATTTTCATATGCCCAGGATATAAGGTTTAGCTTTATCTTTCTATACTCTCAAATTGTTGACATCACTTCAGAGACAACCATCTGTGGTCACCAATTAGCGTTTAAACCCTTCAGAGGCAAATATTTTTTTTCTGAAAAATTCTAAGCACTAAACTAAGTGATAATCTTTCAGAACTTATATTCCATAGATAAATATCACACACACACACACACGCACACACACACGCACACGCACACACAAAGCTCCAAGCTGAAGTAGCATCTGAAAGAATTGGCCAGTCTTGAATTCTAAAAACAACAACCAAATGAGTTTGCTCAGATTGAAGATGATAGATTAGAGGCACTCCCAAATTGCTAATATCCTCTAGATTGTTTTTGTACAGAACAGACTGAGCCTTGTAAGATTGGTAGAGATTTTGGAGGGCAACATAGTAGAAGATAAAGACTACCTCAGTACTTGGAGCATGAAGCAGAGAGGGAAGCATAAGAGGCATAACCAAGAACAGAAGCAACAGAAAACACTGATCTCAACACTGAGCAGAATTTCAATCAAAACTGACATGAGGTCCCAGAATCACTGGGAAACCATTCACAATCACTGGGAAGAGTAGAAGAGACTTCCCATTTGGAAGCTGCTGATTAGGGAAGCTAACTGTCAGAGCATTCTGTGGGTACATCCACTGGTTTCTGGTGTTTATGGGAATAGAGATGAGATGTAAAAATTTGGAGATCCAAAGGGTGGAGCACATGAGATGCAAAACAGTCAGATTGCTGCATTCCTATGGGGCTTCCCCATCTACAATCAGACAGCTGAAGGCCCAGGAAATGAGGACCAGTCCACAGAAATCTTGCATATTGTTCAGTAAAAGGAATAGGACAGCCCAGAGTAATCACAACAGGCTGGGCCCACAAACCATACCTTCTGGTTGCTAGGCAAACAGGGAAAAAAAGAAGAAGAAGAAACCATGCAGACTCTGTTTTGACCAGGTAGTGTTGAGCATAAGTGGGCATAGAAAAGAGAACTAGTCCAAATTTCTCACTGCTAGGCACATGACTGAAATCTTTAGAGGACTACAAACCTGTCCCCTTGTTTATTTTTTAAATAAGTTTAAAAGGTTCTACCTTTTGCTTTCTTTGCATTTACTTTTTTCTAGTACTATATTTTGTTTTTTTTTCCCTTGAATTTCTATATGGATGTTTTTGTTCCAATTGATTAATATAAATATATAGATAAAAATTTTATTCCTTTTCTATGTAACATCTTTTCTGTCTTTTATCATCCTCTTACTTCTTTACCTTTACTTTTTAGTGTGTTTAACTACATTTGTCTTGTCCTATTTTTTTTTTCAAAATAGTCTCTTGGTATAGAAACCAAGCTGATCTCAGGCTTGTAGCTGTCCAAACTCAGTCACCAGAATAGTAAAATAATAGATTATCATAAGATAATCTTGAGATCAAATAATTTTTCTCTATTTTGCATGTTGTTAATGTAATGTTGCTTGTTTGTTTATAGTTTTCCTTTTGAGCATAATCTTTCTCTGTCTTGTCTGCTCTAATTATTTCCTTCTATTTACTTTTCTTTCCATTTTTTCTCTTTTATTTGGTATTTTTCTTTAGTATTGTGTTTCTTAGTTTTTCATTTGTATCCTTATTAAATACTATCCTCTGAATTTAAGCAGTACCGTCTTTGCTCATTTTCCCCTCTAATGTTATTGTAGTGGCCATGGTTTTAAATGTCTTATTATTGCATTTCCTTAGCTTTTGTCTATAGTTAGGTGCTCATCTCTTTGAGGTTCTGATGTTCAGATCTGATGGCTTCAACATGATGAGTACATGTTTTATCTACTGAACTACACCCAGAATCCATTCCTAAGAATGAATTCACTCTACCATAGCCTAATCCAATCTGAATCTCAGTGAATACTTAACTAAAAAAATATGAAAGATAAAATTTTCCAGATGATGAATTCAATAAAAATACAATATAAAACAAAGCAAAAAACAGCAGAGTACAACAAGAAGACATAGAATGATATGAAAGAAGAATTTAATAAAGATCCAAAGATTTAAAAAGAATCAAATTGAAGCTTTGGAAATATAAAGAGCCAAAAGTCAAATAAAATGTCAATTGAAAGCCTCCCGAATAAACAAGTGGAAAACAAAATAATGAAGGCTGAAGGACAAAGCTAATGAACACACATATGATAATAATGAAAAACAAGATATTAACTGTAGAATATGCAAGACCTTTAGGATACCATGAAAAGGCTAAGGTTGTAATTTATGAGAGTAGAAGAAGAAAGAATAAGCAATAGGCCTAGAAAAATGCTTAATGATATAACGTCAAAAACTTTCTTAAATCATAGGGAAGAGATAGCCAGGCACAGAAGACTTTTAGAGCCTTAGAAGATTTGAACAGAAAGAATTGCTGTATATCACATCAGTTTTGAAGGTACAGAAAATCAACAAGTAAACATGGAAAGATGAAAAAAGAAGTGCTAGGTCACATAGAACAGTAAACATATCAAAATAACAGCATATCTCACTAAAATAACTCTAAAATCCAGGGGAACCCTAACAAAAGGAACTGGTACTTCAGATTATCCATCCAGCAACATTATCCTTCATAATCAAAGGGAAAAATAAAGGCAATTCCTGGTAAACATGAACTAGAAGGATTCATGAAAATTAACTCAGTTCTCCACAAAATACTTAATGAATCCTACAAACAAAAAGAAAGATAAGAGTAACAATGATGCAAATGGTTATTAGGAAAGACTCAAGCATCACAGATATATACAATGTCAAGAATTAATACATTCCTCACAGTAATAATTCTGAATGTTAAGGGTCTCGATTCTCCACCTAAAAGATATAGGACAGACTAAATTTTATAAAGAAGAGCCAACTGGCTGAAAGAAATACACTCACTGTCAAAACAACCCAGTCTAATACTAAAGGGATGGAAAAAGACATCCAAGCCTATAGGTCCTTAAAAAATAGCTACATCCATATCAAACCAGTAAAGACTAAGATATCACTGCATATTATTAAAGGAATAATTTATAAAATGATAAATCATATATACACCAACCAGCATTTGTAATGTCATAAAACAAATAATACCACCAAAAGGCTCAGGCAGATCCACAACACTACCTACAAGTATATTGACTTCAATATGCCATCTCATCAGCATCTATGTCATAAACACACACACACACACACACAGAGAGAGAGAGAGACAGAGAGAGAGACAGAGACAGAGACAGAGACAGAGAGAGACAGGGAGAGACAGAGAGAGAGACAGAGAGAGAGACAGAGAGAAGAGAGAACTCTTTAGATCCATTGATATATAGACTATTCCATGCAAGAGATTCAAAATAAGCATTCTTTCCAGTGGGTTATAAAATTTTATCCAAGATAGAACATATTTTAGGATATAAAGCAAGTTATAACAAATATAAAAAATTTTCAATCATTTCTTATATTTCATCAGATTATAGTGAATAAAAGAAATAAACAAGAGAAAATAAAGAAAATTTAAAAATGAAGATTGAAATGTACACATTTTAACAGTGTGTCATCTAAGAACTCAGGATGGATCAAACAAGAAAACCTAGAAGTAAATGAACATATATTTCACCAGAACATGTGAGATACAGTGAAAGCTGTTCTAAGAGGAAAATATATAGCTATACTCTTTTAAATACTATTGATGAAAGTAAATATAGCCACTATGGACAACTATATGGAAGTAACTTGAAAAGATAATGTAGGCAAAAGGATAAGGTAAATATGGTACAGATACACACTGGAGTTTTATTCATGTATTAAGAATAAAATAATGGCACAGGAGAAATGGCTCAGTAATTAAGAGTATCTCTGGTCTCAGAGAGGACACAGGCTCAGTTTTTAGCACCCACATGCCATCTCACAACCATCTATAACCAGTCCCAGGGGATCTGATGCCATTTTCTGTCTTCTGTAGGCACCAGACACATACATGGCATATATGTATATATATACAGGCAATTGAAAAATAATAAAATGATCTAAAGCAAGGCACTATGGTGCACACTTGTAATACTGGCATTTGAGAGATATATGCAGGAAGAAGATCAGGAGTTCAAGTTCATTCTTTGTGAATTTGAGACACTATCAAAAACAAAACCACAAAAGAAGAAAATCATGTTGTTACAGAAAATGGACGGATCTAGATATTACATTAACATAAACCTGACTTGGAAAGACAATTATCACAGGGCGGGAGTGATTGCCTACTCTCCCAGAGGGCCTGATTTCCGTTTCCAGCGCCCACATGGAGGTTCAAAATGGTTTGAATCCCAGTTGCAAGAGTTCTAAAAGCTTCTTTCAACCTCTGAGGGCACTGAAGGCACATGATGCACTTACATACACATGAGCAAAGCATCCATATACATAATCATGTTTATTTGTTAAATAAAGTTATTTTAATAGACAACTTTCATGAATTTCTCTCATATGTAAACAATATTTTTGTTTCTCTGTTGATCCAACTCCTTCATGACCTCCTTTTCCCCATGAGAACTGAGGCTTTAGGCTTTAGACAGACACTCTAGGCCAATAATCTCCATAATGAGTGTAATAACAACTGTAATAATAATAGCAAATACTTATACAATGCTTACTGTGTATGTTGCTATTCTAAGTATCACATGTAGTAAATAATTTAATCTATACAGCAACTATGATGAATATTATTATTCTCATCTTGCATAGCAAAGTTGAGGTACATATTCTGTGTGTTTATCCAATACATTACTGCAATATCCTTCTTCAGTATAAGATTTCAGATGTTCTTACAGGAAACACTCTACGGTGAGTAGTAAAAGGGCTACTTTGATATACATTTCAAAAAGGCAACAAAGCTCAAGTAGTGGGGGTCAGCGGTCAACAGGACCATTGGTCTTTTTGTTAAAGAAACTGAAGCATTATCAGGTTGCTTCTTTTGAAATTAGAAATTGTTCTGGTTCATATAGTACTAAAGATCTATAATGTTTTCATAACATAATGACAGCAAAGAAGCAGAATCTCAGGCTTTCCTGTTGATTTGAAACTACCACTATCATAAAAAATTATCTTCTATTTAACAATATAAATTTGTTCACATATTCCTTGGGGAGTAAGAGGTTATCCAGATGAAATAATCTGGGGTTGGAAGTATTGCTTAGTGGTAAAGAGAGCTTACAGAGGACCTGCATTAGGCTCACAACCACCAATACAGGTCTTCTAAAAATATTAAGTCTATTTATTAAACAAAGTATGGTGATGCCACATACATTATTCTATTCAACACACTTAGTAGGTGCTTAATATTATTACTTTGACTGTAAAGTTCTGTAAAACTGAAATGTACCAAGGGTCTCAAGTTCTTGCTCTCTTTTCATCAGGACAATGCCACCTCAGACAAATCAAATCCTATTACAGACAAATACTTTACAGAACATCAGTGGTAGGAAGCAAACATGTGACCCCTTCCCACATATAGCAGTTATTTGTCTATGACATTTTTGCTTGTAGATAGGCACACAGATTTAAGTATCACATTTTTTAGAGCTTGCCGATAGGAGGTTGGAGCAATCACATTTTGCTATGGGTTCCTGATATTCTTACTAGATATTCAACTGTGTTCCTCCCAAGCAATGTGTATTATCCCCACTTGTTTATCTGGGATAACCTAACCCTTAACTCTCACCAAATACTGAAGAAGAGTCACTCATTTTCATAACTCTGACTCACCTACCACACATTGCAAGTGTAACCACTGTTATCACCTGTACATTGCAGTCTCAGGAGACAATGGGTGATCTAGCTGATAATTCTTCCTAGCTTTAGGAGTCAAGTGGTTCAGAAGCGTTCAAGCTAAACTATGCAGCAGACAGATGTTCATTCTTCAAAGAGTTCAAAATATTTCATGCTTTTTTCCCTAGAAATGAAAATCCAGCAAGCTTGCATTTGTAAATAAGCAAGTAGTTTTAGCACCGATACAGGTATGGCCATGGGTACATAGCAATTTAGTGCTTGTGAATGTTATCTGCGTGCATATACAGAAATTTCCAAGGCTGCAATGCAAAAGAAAAGCTGTTAGTGCATTTTTAAGACTCATATAACTGGAGGCTACATTTGAAATTCTGCCTTGCAAAAAATTTTACAGAAATGTATTTAGAAGAAGGGATTTTACTCCTCTTCAATAAAAGCAGCTCTAAACACCTGAATTCTGGATGATACCATATTTTAAATTTTTCTTTTCCCTATGTAACATGAAAATATAGCAACCTGCTTCTCCCATATAACTGCATAGGTGCCTCTGAAGGTTTTATTCATGTGTTATCTTCTCAACAAGTCTGTCCCTGATCAACAAAGTTCATAACTGCAACCGTTTACAGTGTGCATGGGGTAGGGAATGAATAGGTGTACACACATAAATTAAAGTCAAAAAGGAAGAATCCTTATTTTACTTACTACAATATCATTAAATATAGAACAATGACTGTCATATCAAATATTGTGCTGGCTAGTTTTATGTCAACTTAACTTTAAGCTAGAGCCCTTGAGAAGACAGAACGTCAACTGAGAAAATTAACCCACAAAATCGGCCTACGCACACGTCTATATAGTACATTTTCTTAATCACTGGCTAATGAGGAAGGACCCAGACAATTGTAGGTGGTACCACCCCTGGTGTGACTGTCCTAGAGCATGTAAGAAAGCAAGAGAACAAGACAGTAAACAGCATGTTTCCATGGCTTCTGCATCAGTCCCTGCATCCCAGCTTACTACCTTGAGTTCCTACCCTGACTTTCCTGGAAGATAAAGTGAACCCTATCCTCCACAAGTTTATTTGTTCATAGTGTCTCATCACAGTCATATAAACCTTAACTAAGATAGTATACAATGAGCAGTTGTTGAAAGAATGTTTAATGGGAAAGCTTAGTTTTAAAGTTAAAATAAAATATATAAATTGTAAGTGTTATTTTAGAGTAAACAACCTTTTTCATGTCTTTCTTTGACAACACATTTCTGATTTGCATGACTGTTCTGAGAAAAGCATTTGTGCATACTCTAGGACACTTTATTGGAGAGCAATCATTATGATCACCTCAAATGGAAGACCTTTGGTCCTAGCACAGGCAAAGAGGAAACCAGCCCTCAGTAATACCTGGATTATACTTGTCTTGTACTGGATTAAAACTCCTTACATAAGACCCAATAATAAGGAATTTATAAACACCACAGGGCGAACCTTTAACTATTTATGGGAGAGGGTATTCTGAGTATTTCATAACACTTTCTCAAAACTTTGCTGCAAAAATTACCTTCAAAAGCAACACCAAAATAGTGACTTGCATTTCTTCAGTATGACAGAAGCTGAATTTGACAAATTTTGTTAGTTAGAAGCTTTGGTTCTTTTTTGTACTTGTACATAATAATACAAGTAACTATCTCTTTTTTAAGGTGTAACATACACTGGCATTGTAGACTGTTCAGACATCTATCCTCTGATAGAGTGATTCCAAATTACTGACCCTCTCTAGTGCTAGTCTAGAAATCGTCACTGAGGGCAACACCAATCCATGCCTATCTCCCCTTTATCTAGAAGTGCTTTCTCCTCAATTTATGTTTTTCATTTTTCAATTTGGTGTTTCCAAACAAACAAACAAAAAATAAGCTACACAAACCTCTGCAAAGTGGCCTCATTTTGTTAGCTAAGTTAGCCTCTGGACACTGGTGCCTCATTGGAGTATGCTCATCCTCCATTCCCACTACAGTTAAATATGGAGTAAAGTTAAATGCAGATTTAGTTTTAGAATAGCTCTTTAGGAGCTTTCCTCTGCCATACCACACCCTCTCTCTTAACAATTGCCTGTAAATTCTTGGAGGAAAAGGTCTACAATAGTTAAAAGATACTATCTTTCTAATAATATCCTCTTAAACCTTGATCCAGGATCTATCATCATCATCCACACTTTACAGACGGGACTATTGACATAAAGCACTTAGGAGATGGCTCAGTGGTTTGGAGAGGTGGATCGCTAGCAAAGGGTGTATGTACTACTTTTATAGTGGACTCAGGTTTGGTTCCCAGGATCCATGTCAATGGCTCATAGCTATCTATATTCCTGCTCAAAAAGATCAGATGATTCTAGACACCTAGGGCACCAGCACGCGCGCACACACACACACACACACACAGACACACACACACAGACACAGACACACACACACACACCGACTCATCTAATTTAAAAATACATTTAAAACCAGGGAGAGAGAGAGAGGGAGAGGGAGAGAGGGAGAGAGGGAAAGAGAGAGAGGGAGAGAGAGGGGGGGGAGAGGGAGAGAGGAGAGACAAAGAGAGAGACAGAGAGAGACAGAGAGACAGAGCTCAGTAGGTAAAGGTGCTTACAGTCATACCTGATAACCTGAGTTAAATTTATTGACCCTGTATGCTAAAATATAAAAGGATAGAGCCAATTTCACACAAATTGTCTTCTTGCCTCCACACATGTGTCATGGCACACATGTGTCACACATATACATACCCAGGGAACAGACATGGACATACATGTGCATGTACACATACACAAATAAATCTTCAAACATTATGCATTTTTAAGGTACCGTACCATAAGGCCCATTATGAAACTCTCCAAAGGTTTATCCAGAACATTCATTTAAAATAAAACCTAACTCTTCATCACCCTCATAGACAATATATCAGGTCTTTGTGTACTGCATTGCCTGTAAAGCCTCATGCCTTTCCATCTATAAAGCATGCCATGGGATTATTTCCATTGGCAGACCCTCTTCCTCTTCTTTCCTCTGTTCTATTCTTCTGTTTTCTTTGTCTTTAGATGTGTTATGTCATTTGCTTGTGAATCTTTTTTTGCCTCCTCTTTGCCAGACCGGTTCGTGGTTCGTACTACACTTTTCCAATGTGTGCAGATCCCTTCCTCAAAGAATGTCCACTTACTCTTTAAGACTGAGTCACTTGCTGCGCCATGAGCTTACACAGCTCCAAGGAGCACTCCTGTGACATCACTGGCCATGCCTTGCCCTGAATCCTCTTTGTCTGTCATTTTGCTGGTGTGTGTGAACCTCTAGAGGGTAGGTATCATACATAGTGCAGTCACTTTTTGGCAACACCTACAATCAAGCTTTACACACACCCAACATCCAGGTTATAACCATAAATAAATGTGAGAGTACTGGAGGATAGTTCAAAGGTGATGAGAACTGGTTGTCCTTATTGATGACCCTGATTCCATTTCCAACACCATATAATAATTCACCACCATCCACAACTCCAGTTTCAGAGGATTTGGTATTCTGACCTTTGTGGGCATTAGACATGCATGTGGTACGCACACATACATGGAGACAAAGCATTCATACATATGAAACAGACAAACCTAAAAAAAAAAAACAAATGCTTTTTAAAAAGTAAATGACATGACTGAGCTGTCTGGAAACTTTTGTGTAGTGATATTTGGGGAAATCTGATGATAGTGTACTGCCTCTCATGAAGATACTGAACTCAAAGCTCAGAGGAAACATGAGTGATGATTAATGTGAGGTCAGAAATGAGTTTTTTCCCGCCTACTGACTTCCTACAAGGTGTCAAGAATAATACTGTATGCTAAATACTAATGGTCTTTTTGACTTGTAAACATTTATGACCTACAGCAGCCATCTACCTACATTTTTGTGGGAACAATGCTGATTAGTACCTTATATGCTGCCAAACACTTCACATTTCAAGTACCTTAGTCATTTTGATTTGGATTCCAATAAAGAAAAATGTACAACTCTGATGCATATATGGCCCTCTGATCATGGAGCACACAGCTTACTAAACAAGCCTCAAAGCTATCAACCTTGACCCAGGGAAAAATGGCCTCTACTTGAGATCTAATAAAGTTTGTTTGGTTTTTGTTTGTTTATGTTTTATTATTTTGAGATAGGGTCTTATTATGTGACTTTGGCTGGCTTGGAACTTGCTATATAAAGCAGACTGACCTCAAACTCACAGAGATCTGCCTGTCTCTGTCTCCTGAGTGCTGAGATTAAAAGTGTACGCCAACACTCCTGGCTGGTATTTAATGAATTTTGTTCATTTTTTAAAAAAAAGTATCCTGAAGTTCTGTTGAAATCAGCAATTAAAAAAGTATATTCACATTGAATCTACTTGCTTCTTAACATATTTTTTTCCTTTCAAGAAATCTCCCTGTTAATACATGGAAAACAATATTTTATACATCCTCCTTGAAAAATGTGTCATCAATGCCACTGTCCCTTGGATTTGTAATGCTGTAATTTAACATGTTCAAACACTCTCCATGAAAGTGTCATGACTCACTCTTCCAGGAATAAGGGATTTCCTCCCATTTTTTAAGTCAGCCATATTCTTGCTCATCCTCTAGCCTTTATGAGCAATGCTTCCTCTTTCCCAAGCTTGCTTCTTCCTCCTCATTAACTGGAAAATGTTTGAGAGATTCCTGATCCTACTGCTACCACTGCCAATGACATTAAGCTCCCTTTACTATCTGGATTGTGTATAGCATTCTGCTTCTGCTCCTCAGCTAGAACAGTATCTCCTTGCCATTTATTGTACTGTCAGCTCACAAGGCACACAAGCAGGAACTCCCTTCCACACTTACTGTTTCCTTAGTGCATGGCACTGAGCCTTCCATATAATTAATGATCTTTGAATGAATGGAGTCAAGATTCACAGGCATGTGTCTTTAAATTGTTGTCTTTCACCTGAAAATAAATGTATCTGTGTGTTCCAAGTTTATATTACTAGAACCTTTATTAGAAGACAGAATCTAATTAGGGAGATGTCTATTTCTGGAAAGTTATAAAGCTGCTGGAGTAGAATCAGAAGTCAGTAGGGGGCATGAAAAACAAGGGTTTAGAGCCAATGCATGGAGTAGGAAATCTTTGCCTTAATACAAGCATGGCACTCACAGTTCTAGCTGTGTTCTCTACAGTCACATGCAATACCTGTGCACACTACCTTTCGTGATAGCTGAGAGAAATGAAAATGCCTCCAACAGAGGAGCCTTCCCAAATCAAAACTAAACCAAACCATAGGCTTGGACCATTCTTCCCTTAACGCCAAGTTTTCAACAAATGTTTTTGCCACGCCCCACAAAGGATTAAGGACAATTTTTGCCCCATACTTAAATCTAACATGTGCTCTTGAACATAAGCCATATCTTGCACAAGAAAGTATCAGATAGAAACAAATAAAAATGTCAAATTGTTCCAAACTTAGGGGGGATGACTTTCCTAGATAAAAGAACGAGTCAAAATTCCTATTCACACAAGCATTTATTTTATTTTCTATATGGGCAAGGCTCTGTCCTAGGTACTGTGAATCCAGAGAAGAAGAATAAAGACTCTGTGTCCAAAAATTATATATTATAGTGCAAAGGGCATAAGAAGGCATGATTAGCCCAAATGCAGGCATGGAGGGAAATAGAAGTAACCATACAGGAAGTACAAAATCCAAACAGAAACCTCAACTTCTAAAGGGAACCTAGAGTAGTCTCAGTCTCCATTCTAAAGTTGCAAGTCACTTTGTTTGATATTGCAATCCTCCAGGATCTTAAAATTTGGAGATCGTGTTTCATTGTTTACTATGTGTGGTGGTGTTCACTGTCAACTTGACTAAGTTTAGAATTATCTAGAAGACACAAGTTTAGTCATGGAAGCAAAGAATATTGTCCAAGAGATTTAACAGGAGGGCAAAAACCTACTATGAATGTATTCAGCAGCAGAATGTGGGCTGATGAACAGGATGATTATAAAGCAAAGCACAGGCTGACTGCACTTCCCCTCTGCTTCATGGCTGTGTACACAGATGACCAGTCCCCTCATGCTTTTTCCACCATGATGAATTGTATCCCTTCAAACCATGAGCCAAAGTAAAATTTATCTTCCTTATCTTGCTTTTGGTATTTTATTACAACCATGGGGAAAGTGATCAATTTATAGTCTCATTTTAATTAATCTAAGTATGTTAAAATAATCTTCCCTATCAATTAAGAGGAAAAAAGACCTACTCTCATTTTCGTTAGATTTTACTTAC
The DNA here is from genome assembly GCF_004785775.1 of Grammomys surdaster. Taxonomy (NCBI): domain Eukaryota; kingdom Metazoa; phylum Chordata; class Mammalia; order Rodentia; family Muridae; genus Grammomys; species Grammomys surdaster. The sequence goes on from NW_021620798.1 coordinate 316,450, forward strand.
TTTTACTTTTATGTATCTGTGTTTTATATTTTTGTTTGTTTGTTTTCCATTAATTTATTTATTTATTCACTTTACATCCCGATTGCTGCCTTTGATCCTCTCGGTTCTCTCCTTACACAGTCTCACCCTCATACCCCTTGAACTACCAACCAAAGAGCATACTTGGGCTGGACCTAGGCCCCCCACAAATATGTAACAGATGTACAGCTCAGTCTTCATTTGAGTCCTCCAACAACTGGAGTGAGGGCTGCCCCTAAAGCTGTTGCCTGTATTTGTGTTTTATATACAAGCATGTAAGTGTAGAAATTAAAGTAGCTTTTGATTTTTGTTAAAGACACGATTTCACTGTACAGCTCTGACTGATCTGGAACTTACTTTGTAACTCAGCCCAAGCTGGCCTTGAACTCATAGAGATGCCTCTGCCACCATAGTGGGATCAAAGGTGTGTACCACTAAGCTGAGTAATACACTCATTTTTATAGCAGTATTATTCATAATGACCAAAAAGTGGACTTTAATTAAATGTACACCCACGGATAAGACAACAAAATATGATCAATGAATTTTTATTCAACCAAGCCTTCCAAAGGATAGAGAACTTGACACATGTTACAGAAGGGATGACCTTCGAGGATATTATACTAAGTAAAATCAACCAGTCACTAAACAGCAAACACTACATGGTTCTACTCCTATGAGTTATCTAATGCAGTTAGGTAATTCATAAAAGTGGAAGTTAGAGTGGCTGTTGCCAGAGAATGGGGAAATAGAAATGAGAAGTTGTTTAATGAGCATCATTTCAGATTTGCATAAAAAAGCTAAAGACATTGGTTACACATACAATGCTACCAAACTTCCCACCCTTAAGATGGTAAATTTTAAGCTATATTTTATTTCAATTAAAAATAAAATGAAATTTCAAAGAGGTATTGATTTACAATGCCCACTTGGTGGAACTGTTCTGAAGCTCTATTACAAGAAAACGTGGTTTAGGACACGAAAGCCCCGAATGTGCAAACTGAGTAGAAATAGTGTGTATTCACCTAACACATAAATAAGAAAAAAGTAATGGTTTTGTTCCTTAGTCACCAGTAAATATAAGTGTATCAAAAGAGATAACATACTTTTAGAAACCTCTCTTGCTTTTATGCAGGAAAACAAGGCAAGCCTTCCTATTTAGGTCACAGCAGTTACTGTAAACATTCCAAGGAAAGCTTTTTAATAACAGCCACCCACAAAGGACCTGGTTTCAACCATGGCATGTCACAGAGTCAATGGAAGAAAGGTCAAGAGAGAAATCTCATGGATCATAGAAATCAAAATATAAGAACCCTCTTTTAAATTTAGAAATAGCAACAGGAGCCAATGCTTAAATACTGAATTCTCATTTGACAATATCTGAAAGGCCTTCTGGCTCCAAATCACATTTGTTTGTTCGATGAAATGACAAAAAAATCATCCTAAAAGTTTATATCAAATCTGGATTTTGCTATCATCAGTAAAGGGTACCCAGGTTTTCAAACTGTGGAAAATTATCAGATGAGAAATGGCTACTGCTTTGTTTTCTGTCCTTGGACCTGTCACTATCTCTCTGAGGCCTGACTATTTTCTAAAATGGAAAGGTTGTACTGAATGATATAGTATACCCTCCAGCCTTGAATCTTTGACTTAGAACCTAGAGAGTCAGACATGCCAGTAGATGCTTATAATCCCAGTACTGGTTGAGGCACGAGGAGGATGACTTGAACTCAGCCTTGGCTACACATTATGATCCACTTCCCCACCCCCTGTCTCTCTTTCCTTCTCCTCCCTCCTCCTCCCCCTCCCCCTCCCATCCCCCTCCTCCCCCTCCCCCTCTCCCTCCTCTCTCTCTCTCTCTCTCCCTCTCCCTCTCCTCCCTCTCCCTCTCCCCTTCCCTCCGTCCCTCCCCTCCCTCCCTCCCTCCTTCTCTGTGTCTCTGTCTCTGTCTCTGTCTCTGTCTCTCTCTCTCTCTCTCTCTCTCTCTCTCTCTCTCACACACACACACACACACACACACACACACACACACAAGCAGGGAGAGAGACCAAGAGATTAAAGGAAAAGTAATTAAAAATGTTTGAAGATCTCAGAAGCAAACATAGAAGTAGGTACTTGAAGTAATAGTTCATAGCAAGAATTTCTAGAAACTTCAACAAGAAACCACTAAATTTGGCTTTTCTTTATTTTTAATCAAGCATCTTTCAATCACTAAAGAAATATCTTGGTACTCTAGAGATAATGGTATTAAAAGAAAACCTTAATCAAACTCTTCCAATATTGTAACGCCTCCCCATTCACCAGTGATGTCCAATCCCTGGTATGGTTTCCATCAACTAAACTTTGCTGTTTTATAATTTACTTCAGAGAAATATGGCCAGACAAAGACTCACTCTCAGTAGAGCAGCTAATTCATTTTTTTCCAGCCATGTAAACTAAGGAAGCTAACTCTGACTTAAAGGCAGGGTACAGGTTTATTATCCTTCATGAGGTTTTTCAGATTCTAGGGAGATGCTTCTGCACTAAAAATCAATACAAGATTTTCCAAGGTATTCAGGTTTGTCACTTGTCTGAATATAATGGCCTTAGAAGAGGAGATTAACTGCCTTACTTCCTTTTCCTCCTTTTTTGTGCATTGTGCCCTTTCAAAGTATGCTCTGTGTGTCATAAATTCAAAGGTTGCTTTTATGTCTGGTAAGGTAGAAGGAGGAAGCTGGGTGTTTTATTAAATGGTGAAATCTGTCAAAGTCCCCAAAACTCATGTGATACAAACCAGGTCATCCTATGCATCATGAACTCCCAATTCTACCAGAGAAACAGACACCATTTATAACTCAAAATAACTAGCAGTAATAGGTAAATTCACTTGATTGCTCATGAACGAATTATGTCAGGCACTACTTGTTAACCATGAATAAGAGGTAGGGGCTTGCCTATGCCTCACCTGGGCCTAACACTTGAAGTCCTTCCAATAGTTACCAACTATGAACAAGAAAGTAATATTTAAAAGGATCATTTTCCACCTCTTCCTGTTCTAGACTGGCAGGGAAATCTCTCCCACCCCTTGCCCCACTGAGAGTCAAGTTACAAGAATGGTCAAAACATGGACATTGATATCTTTTATCTTAACTGTGTCCAGAGATTTGTCAGCTCTGAATGTCATCTTCAAAATTCCACCCCAGTCCTGTGTAAAACCCTGAGTTTTCTAATTTCTTCCTATCTCCACCTTTTTCTTTAAGAGTGGTTAGGGTAAGAGAAAAAATAGACTTGATAAGAGAGAAAGGAGGAATTAAAAAACAGAAAAAGAAAGCAAACAATTCTGTATTCTATTCAAGTTGTGATCACAGGAGCAATGTGAGAGCCTGCAGCACTCAGGACTGATGATAGCAGTAGACATTGCTCAGGGCACTACCTCACCAACTAGTTGGTAATTATTTGAGCGCCTAACTCCCAAGAATCTGTGGAAAAACTATACACATGGCTCAACACAAAAATGAACATTTACACAGTTTATGGGAACTCTGTGATTGCTTCTGGGAAAATGTTTTTCAAACTTACCTGGAATGAAAAGTCACACAGATACATACATATTAAATACATATCTCTGTGTACGTATAGTTTTGGAAGCTTCTCACTCAGGCCTGCTTAATCAGATGCTCATGGTGGGGCATATGTCTGTAAGAGATGATGTTAATGTCCAAGCAGGTTCTGAAAACACAAATTTGATGATTCCTGGGCTGCAGATTAACTGCATCTCCATGTCATCTGACATTCTTAATAGTTTAGCCTAGCCAGAGCCCCAGTGAATATGTGAGTATCAGATCAAGAACTCCTTGAAACTGGGTGTTGGTGCATATAATTAACCCCAGCAATGGACAGGCAAAAGCAGCCACAGACAGGCAGATAGAGCTCTAAGTTCAAGACTAGCCCAGTCCATATAAAGAGTTCTACGCTAGTCAGAGGTGCAAAATGAGACTTTGTCTAAAAAATCAACACCATTGATTCTTTAAAGCACACTTCAAGAAAGAGCAAAGTGCCTCCTACATGAAGAGTCTGAATCTCAAGCTTAAGCTTGTAAATTACGAGTTCTATGAAGACATGGGAAGATTATATGTTGCATTGACTGCTGCAGTCTCCCTGTCAAAAGCAACACCTGGCATGCAAAATTTATTAAGTAAATCAATCAATTAATGAATTAAAATACAAATTAGTGAATAGAAAGTCACTTGAATTGGAAGTTGACTGTCAGATACAAATACAAATCTACAGATTCATTTCTATTGCCCACAAACCCTTTAATAAGAATTCTCCAACTTATATAATCAATATGAAAGTCACTGTTATTTTAGTAACCTTACCAATATCAATAATGACCAAATTCTAGATACTATTTTTCTCTTTGGTCCTTTCCATGTGTTAATTGATCCAGTCTCTAATTAGGATGCACACACACACACACACACACACACACAGTAGAGACAACCTTGCCGTTCTAAAAACCCTGACCTCTAAAACCAAAACAGTGAAGTAAGAACTACAAACACCAGAAATATAATTTTTGTAGCTCATCTCCCAGTTAAACTCCCTGGGTCTCACGGTTAAATATTTTTATACATATTACCTGGCTTTGTTACTAAGATAGGGAAGGAAGAGATAGAATGGCTCGCGCCCCAGTATAGTTCCAAACTGCATGTAAATCCCTGGCGTTTCACAATCTTTTATGTGTTTCATGTCATTTTATTGTGATGTCTATGAAAAATTGAACCTAAATTTGGGCCTTATAGTAAGAGTCTCTGATAACAGATTCTTAAAATAATCATGTAAGATAAAGATGACTATCTCCAGTATAGGAATTTAGAAAACAAATAATAGAGAAAATTAGATATGAACTCAAGTCTCTAAAAATAAAAAATGATGCATCATTTTTATATAAAAGATAACCTGTAGTAAAATAGAAGTTGTCATGCAAAAAACAAGTTATATGATTATTAATCCAGATGTATTCTAAGGGCTGACATTCTAAGGATATTGAATATATATGGAGTGTTGTTTTTTGTGTAATTTATTTTTATATTCATTGGTGTTTTGCCTGCATATATGTATGTGTGAGGGTATCAGAAGCCCTGGAACTGAAGTTACAGACAGTTGTGAACTACTATGTGGGTGCTAGGAATTGAGCCTGGGCTATCTGGGAAAGTAGTCAGTGCTCTTAACCACTGAGCCATCTCTCTAGTGTCAAATGTATAGTTTTAATGTTATTTAAAACGGTGTTGTTGAACCCTGTCACTATGTAACCCATTTATTGAACACTATCTTGTGGAGAGATCACAAATTAACAGGGGCAAAAGATAGAAGCTGATAAAAAAATAAAGCATGATCTATCTAGAATCGCCTACACATACTGGCAAATGAATAATCTACAGCCTAGTTCAGGGAGCAAGCAGCTCTTGTTCCAAGAGACAAGACTTCCTGGAGAATCACAGACTTACTATAGGGGACAGGCTAAGCTTACACTTGAATATGGGCAATACAGAGCAAGGAATTGCAGGAACTGAAGCAGAAATATCAGAAGGTAGTCAATAGCAATATTTTATTGATATTATGTCACAGTATTAATTATATATATATATATATATATATATCCATTGAAAACTGAGAATATGAGTAAAAAGCATAAATATCTACACAAACTGCCTAAAACACTGGTTCTAAACCTCCCTAAATACTGTGACCCTTTAATACAGTTCCTCATGTTGTGGTGACCCTCCCCAACCGTAGAATTATTTTTGTTGCTACCTCATAACTGCAATTTTGCTACTGTTACGAGTTGTACTGTAGATATCTGATATGCAGAATATGTAATATGCAACCCCTGTGAAAGGGTTGTTCAACCCTGAAAAGGGTCATAACCCACAGGTTGAGAACCACTGCTCTAAAGGTTCCTATGAGGGGGCTGATGGGAATGCAATCTAGAACATAACACATTCTAGACAACCACTGAGCTGTATTTCCAGTCCTTTGTGTATGTATATTCTTAGAGGATTTTTCTAAGGATTATATATATTGTGTGTTTAGACATATGAATAGGTGTCCACATGTCTTTAATTTTGAATTTGCAGTTTTATGTGTATCTATATAATTTACATGCAGTCCAATGAGAAGGATTCCAAGGAGGTGTAGAAAAACTTGATTCACAGACACAAAATCACTGTCTGTCTCTTATACCCACATCCACACCCAGTGCACGTACTATAAAAGATGACAGATTCAAGGCAGCAGATGATCCTAATGTAAGGGGCCTGGCAGAAATGAAGATATCCTAGGGACACTTCTGTTTCTCAATCCATCAGACTGTTGAAACAATGAACCCCAAGGAAATGAAAACTTTCTCCAGGAATCTCAAGCTGACAGAATAAACAGTCATGAGCCCCAGCAAGAACTTGTCTTTCAGAAAGAGACTTCACACATTTCTAATAGTTTGGTAAACTACCTTACAGAATGAGACTGAAGCCCAGACATGAATGGGGCCATGGTAGGCTGAGATATACCTTGACCAGGACTGCTTAGATGTGAGACTGACCAGGACTGCTTAGATTTGCAAATCCTTGCCCTTGTATTTAAACTTTAATCTCGAGGCAGATTCTGTGGGTTCACTGAATCACTTTGTCCCTTTTCACAAGTAGCCATACTGAATAATCTCCTCTTTTCAACTTTCCACTATTAATTTGAGTCTTCTAGTTGTCCTATTGAGGATGAGGGCACAGGCTGTTTAATGAGAGCAACATATCATGGAAGAAAAATGAGTAGGTAATGGTTGATTCTGTGTGATTCCACACACATACTTCAAGCTATCCATGTCTATAAGTATGTTAAAACATACACAGAAGAAACACTGGAAAGAAACTAAAAAACTTAAGTTTTTAAAACTTAATCTGCAAAAGAAACCTTGATTGATATTTTCTTTGTGCATTTATGATGTTCCAAATTGTCCTTAGTGAACATGCATTATTTTGTAATCTCAAAAAAGCAATGCAATGGAACATAAGACACATAAAATCACAAATAAATTCAAAAGAGCCAAAAGCATTTCGCTCAAGATGCATGCTCAGTTTTGGAACAGCTAAAACTGAATTAGCATTAACCAGAATACAGAATGCAAAAGCAAAGCACCTTGGCCAAGCCATTTCTTCAAGGTTCCCAGTGGAATCTTGGCCTTTTGTGTCAGTGTTGGAGGTGTATGTGTCAGAGAACTAGGTCCTGGGGTGGAAACAGAGGAGAGCAACTCCTCCAGTCCACCGCCCCTGGTTGTAGCTGCAAATCTTAGTGCCTCTCCCAGGCCTTCAACCAGCTGGAGCACTGGAATCCAGCACATTCATTGCTACAGGCAGCTTTCTACATCCAAAACACAGGTGTCCTAGCTTGAGCTGCAGCTCTTTGTGAAGCTTCAACTCCAGTGGGTCACATCATAGGCAAGAAGAACAAGGGGGCAAACTCTCTGCTGTCCTTCCTGTCCATGGCTGCCTGGAAGGAGCTTTGTCATGCCTAGCACCACGCAGCTCCTCTCCAAGTTTCACCTTTGGTGACACAACTTTTCCGTGTTTCTTTTTTAGGCAGCTGCCACATCACGAGGTTAATGAGCATGCTGAGGTTTGTAATAAAATCGCCTGCCAGATACATGGCAACTACAGGACATTGGTTGACCAGACCTTCCAGCAGGAAGGCCAGAAAGCCCACAGTTCCCAGCTACTTGGAAAACGTGCGCTCCCTGGAAGGAGAACATAGAAGGAGCACCCTGCCCTGTTTGCAAGAGAATGACTCCCATTGTTCTGTGAGCTCCCAAAACCAGTGCAAATCCTAGAGCTCTTGGAAGACTTAACATTCGATAAACCCCCCAAGGGGAGAGGCAAGCATACATACAGAGAATCAAAGGCGAAATAAGCAGGTCAATTCTCAATGCTTTCAAAGTCAAGCTTGAAAAAGATTCTGAAAATATCTATGGGCATATTCAAGAACCTCATTCAGCCTGCCTTCTTTGAGTTGTTTACTTCTACTTTTATCAGCAAGATAAATATTTTAAGAACTCGAGCTGTTTACTAACCCTCAGTTTCAGAGCGGATGAAATGCTACCTACATTATCTAGAGGGATTTTTAAAGAACTGGATTTCATGTTTGTTATTAAACTTACCTATAACCACTCAATAGACCCATCACTGTTAATTATGGCTGTTAAATGAAGGTTCCTGCAGCACAGAGGAAAACATTACATGATTCCCAACTTTGAGAACTATAATTAATATGCTTGTTCAAGGAGGGCGTCTCTGTTAACAAGATATATTTTTGGAAATATTATCTAACGGAATGCAGCATAAATAGTATGAAAACTAAAGCTTATATTTTAATTTCTCCATTTAAAATTAGTTATATAATTAGTAGTGAAAAAGTTTATTCTGTGCAACTACATTTCAAGGAAGTGGGAGGGGGGATTTCACTCATCACTGTTAATATAGCTATCCAGTGAGAAAAGCAGAAATGAGACGCCTCCAATTAGCCTAGTGCACCCAAAGAGAACATTTTCACGTAATCAATCCACTGACATCTGTTGACAGAACAAGGAAGGAGGAAAAAATAGGAGAGGGAGGGAGAATTGAATAGCAAAATGAAACATGATTCTGATGAGCAGCAGACTGAAAGCATATACCATGTAATGAGAAATAAAGGAAACAAGTGGAGTTTTACTCAACAGTGAATTGTGTGAATAGGAGCACAGGTGAAAAGAAAACCTCCCAGATATAGTGCTGGAAAACTGTACTGATGAATTCCAAGGAACAACTGCTTAAATGTGATAGTCATATTTGCATGCCCCATTCCTTACCACAGGGCTCAAGGGAATGGGAACATGATGTAAAACATATTTTGCAAATGAAAAAGTTAAAATACCCAAAGCCAGTAAGAAAAGACAAATTGGTTTATTTCAATGCTTCAGTCCAGGACCTGCCACAGTATACTATATACCAGTAACTCAAAAAAGTCAAATATTTCTTTCATTGAGAAGACCACGATGCTTAGCAGTCATGCATGTATAAGACAGTCTCCGTAATTACACCCATGTTGGAAGTTGGAGTTAAATTTACATTTGTGAAGATCGGGATTTGAAAACATTTAAATGTTCTGTCTAGGGAAGCTGTATGTAACAATGGTTAGGAGGTAAATGTGCCCTTAAAGAAACCTTGCTCGAAACCTCATTCCTTTATCTTTTTATTTTCAAAGCATATATACAAAAACTTATGTGAAAGTTGTACTTACTCCACAGTAATTAACCAGCTACAAGTGCATTTAAATTAATGTGTGTGGGCAGACAACACAAATGTCAGAATAATCTTACTGAAAGAGCTGTATTCTGGCTCAGTTCATGTCAGTGAAAGACACACATGGAACCACAGAATCAGTAAAGATTGACAATGACATCAGACTAGATCAGCAATACCATAGTCACTCTCACAGCCCAGCATTATAGAACATGAATGTATAGAGAGTAACGATCTCTGGTTTTAGGACTATCACCCTCATATCTTGATTATTGGACAAGATGGTTTCCATCTCAGAGTCAGTTTTTTTCATCTGTCAAAAGTAAAGAAAGTATGCATATTCTATTTCTTATAAATGATTATAAGGGCTTAATGAGGCATTTCATGTCAAAACTCTGTCATATAGTCTTGGGATTCACAACAAAAATTACATCTCCAGCTTATCTAGTTATTAGAAAGGTAACCATTGATAACTTGTTCCTTTAGTTTAAAGCTTTGTCTCTGGTGATCCTTAGTTACAAAAGAAATATGCTCAGGTGTCTATGGGATTAAAACACCAAGAGGAAGTGACAGAGCCTTTCTCCAGTATATTGCCTTCTGACATGACAACAAAGAATTGAAAAGAATATAGTAAAAGTGATGTTATTATTTTACCATTTGGTCTGCTTGAAACATGGTTTCAACCTAAGTTATCTCTAAACTCCCAGTCCTCTTCCTCTATATCCAAAGTGCTAGGATTACACGAGTGTACCACCACATCTGGCAGAACCAATGACCTTTGGTGGATTCACATGGTACATCACTCAACAATCATTTATTTATTACTATAAAACCAAGCATGAGCTAGCAATTTACAACTTATTAGCTGTATAACCTTATACAAACTATACAGTCTGTATAGGCTTTACCGGTGCCATCTCTAAAGTTTATATAGTGCATATTATATTATAGTGCAATCATTATTTAATTTAACTGTCATAAAAGAAGAACATGGGCTAGAGAGATGGCTGAGATCAGTGGTTCTCAACTTTCCCAATGCTGCAACCCTTGAATACACCTTCTCATGCTATGGTGACCCCAACTATAAAATTATCTCATTGCTACTTCATAACTGTAATTTTGCTACTTTTATGAATGTAAAGGTCTGATATGTAGGACATAAGATATGTGACCACTGTGGAAGCATTGCTCTAACCCTATCACCACCACCAAGAGGTCACAACCCACAGGTTGAAAACTTAGAGGTTAAGTGTACTGTGCTTGGTGTCATTCCAGAAGACTAGAGGTTGATTCCAAGTCTTTACATTGGGCAGCTCACAGTTGCCTATAAGTCTAGTTCCAGGGAATCTGACATCCTCTTTTGGTCACATGCATATATACACACTCAACACACATGTACATGCACATAAATAAAATAATTTATACATATACATAATCAGTACCACAATATATAAAAAGACTGAATGAGATATACAATATGATATATACCAAATAAGAAGTAAGTATTCAATAATTTCAGTGCTGCAGTAATAATGACAGTAATAATCATTGTTTTTCAGTAATATAAACAGAACTTGCCACTGCCCAAAGGAATATTGTGCCTTATCCAGGTCATTCAATAACTACTTCTTATTGACTAACCAAATAAGCAACTATTAAGTGCTTTAAGGTGAAGCAAAGTAGAGGTTTTCAAAGAAACAAGAGAACAAGACAAGGAGAAGTATCAACAGAGAAAGGAAGTACACTGAAGGGTGAGGTGGTAGACTGTCATATACAAAAGAGTAAAACACAGTTTGCTATCTGATCAAAATGTACTATTACTAATAGAAATCAAAATAGTAGTTTTCCTTTAACATGATGACTTGAAAGAGTCATGAGAGAAGGCTGTAAGTTGACAGTATTCTAGATAGTCTTACTAGTGCTAATTATATGAATGTAAACATTTCTCAAAACTCATAAGCATGCATCCTTTGGAGATGTACATGTTACTACAGGTAAACTTGAAGTACTAAAAAATGCAGTTGAATCCCTACTATTTTTTCATTGACTATTTTCTAATTTGAATTCTGATTAGATCTAACTTTCACCAGACTATTATTCTCTTTCTTTCTTCCCCTGACCTACGGACAGGATCCAGAAAGAACAGACACCCATAACTAGGAATTTCTTTGAACCAAATCCAGACCAAATCTGATTCTCTGCAGACAGACCAAGCAAGTAACCTAACTCAGACCAGATGGAATGTACTCTCTAGAATGTCAATAAAACTATTCTTCAACAAAAGCCAAAGGTACTGCCAGATTTAAAAAAAAAAACCCACAAGGAACAACTACCACCGTCTGGCCTTAGCCTGTGGGGAAGGTCATTAGTTAGAAACACTAATAACATTCCCATTTAAAATTGAAAGCGTAAATGAATTTAGCAACATGGAGTCAAGGGTAAGGCATGAGACCTCCTTTACAGTAATCTCAATACACAGTAATTGTAATTTATGCTTAATGTTTATCACAACTCAGATCTCGTAATGAAATTGTCCTCTATCTTTAACTATACCTCATGATCAAGAACATATCACTTTTTAAAATATAATCCCTTCGTTTTCAAGATTAATACCCTAGAAAACATTTTCTTAGAGAAAACAAATGGCCATCCACTCAAAAAGAAAATAAAATTAAGCACTGGAATAATAGTAAAAATGACTACTATAATTAAAAACTAAGTTCATTTGTATTTAAATGCACACCACTAAAATTGTTTCATCAAGCTATGACATTCAACCAGGTATGGTGGTGTATGCATATCATCACAAAGCTTAGAAGATAGAAGCAGGAACATCATGAACTCTAAGCCAGCCTGGCCTTCACAGAATACTCAAGATTAGCTTCCAACCTTGAGAAGAAGAAGAAGAAGAAGAAGAAGAAGAAGAAGAGGAGGAGGAGGAGGAGGAGGAGGAGGAGGAGGAGGAGGAGGAGGAGGAGGAGGAGAAGAAGAAGAAGAAGAAGAAGAAGAAGAAGAAGAAGAAGAAGAAGAAGAAGAAGAAGAAGGGAAGAGGAAGAGGAGGAAGAGGAGAAGGAGGAGGGAAACTGCCGAATATAATATTTAACCAAATATTCACACCTTGTATACCATAAATAAATAATCTATATTTCAGATTAAACATGAATGATGCTACACAATGGCAATGTGCCTGAAACCTGCTATTTAGTCTATGCTGGTAAGTCACAGTGATGACTGTGTCTTCTAAATAGGAAAATGTACATCAGTGACTACAGAAACTGAGTTACACACATATCTGGGTTCTGGACTAATTGTTGAAACTGCATTATGTGCAGTATCATCACATCTCAAAGGTAATGTTAAGGTGAGCACAGTAACAGATGTGTAGCTCCCCTGTTCCCATCATTTTTTAATTCATGTGGGTTTTTTTTTCTGCTTTGAATTGTTTAATCTTGGCAATTATTTTCCATTCCTTTCAAATTTCTCAACTCCAAAAATACAAGCCATAATGAAGCAGACACTAGAACGCCTTTTTATTGGCTATATTTGAGGAGCTGCAACACATTCTGGTTGTTCTGTGTTGATTGTAATTCCCAGAATGAGGAGTTGATTTGGGCATAAAACAGCACAGCTGCAGAGAGACCTGAAATGCTAACAGCTTCATCTTCCTACTCATTGCTTCAAAAATGAGCCTTCTGGCTTACCATCCAATCTCAGATCCCAATGTCCTGCCCCTAAACTAGTTCCTGTATTCACAGCCTTGATACTCATATGGCCCTCAATGGCTTCCTTTCTGTCATACCCCACATCCTGCTTCACTGAAGTCTTAACCAACATCCATCTCTACTCCAACTTTACCCATATCACTAGCCCTTGGATGCAGCCTGTCTCCCTTTAATGACTTGAACTCTATTCCTAAGAGACTGTATGGAAATGGTAGTAAGTATCATTACTCCATGCTTTACCCTGCTGTCCTTCTAGCTTCAGCATTTCTCAATAAAGAAGCTGCACATATCCAGAAACAAGAAAGAAGAAATCTGGCAATTGTGTGCCTTCATCTCCTATCCTGTACCCATCAAAATATCAAGCACTCTTGATCAGAGACCAACCCTGGCATACTATTTGCCTGAAGCTGTAATCACCACCTTCACCACAGAAGAGACTATGAGGTTCATGACAACTGTCTACAAACCATGGGTCTGTGATGGCATGATGAAAATAAACAAATCAGCATCTACTTGAGTAATAGATTATGATCACTGTTCTTTAAGAGGTCGTTTATGTCATGACATCTTACCAGTAAGCACCACCTGTTCTAAACACCTGCTTTGCTTGGCTGAAGAGTAAGCCTGACAGTAGGTCACAGAGGCCAAGATGACCTTTGGTAATGGAATTCAGAATTCAAGCCATGATATGCTCATTAGCCCCAAAATCCAGTGCCTCTTGGGTAGGGGTAGAAAGATTACTAGAAATGCCCAGCAAGAAAAGGAAAACGTGATGTGTCCATACATGTCACAGTCCACTACAGCAGCAGCTGTGCAATTGGGTGGCTTCACAAACTATGCATGGAATTGGTCTCCATCACTCAGTGGCCAGCATGAACTCAGCCCTGATGCAAGAAGCTCTCTCACCAGAGAACCCACAACCCCATGTAGCATCCAAATGGTTATACAACCCTGTGGCTGTAGGACTAAGCACAAAGAGGATATAAGTGTGGTTATATCGACACATCCAACTCCAAATATGAATGAGAGATTTGGAATAAAGAATCAGCTTGTACTTTTATTTAATCCTGAAAAGATTTGGTATCAATTGTGACCAGCTACAAGTTGTCCAGTGCCATGTGAACAGCTGCAGTAAATTGGACACAGCATTAACTGAGTACTTTCCTAACACAGGCGTACTAATAAATCTTATGCGAGACGACAGAGAAGGGTCAGTAAAATCTATGCAACTATCTCTTTAGACAAATACATGTTATGTAGTTTTCTTCCCTGAGATGGAAATAAATGCATCCTCTTGTTCAAGAACTACATGACCTAAACAATGCATACATATAATCCTTTGAAATTGTGTGCAAGCATAAATTAGCACAAAAAGTGACTAGCTATACTAGAGGCCCTTGTAATTAATTTTCAAACAAAATCAAGAGTATTTGACATTCTCCCAAAGAGAAAAGTCTAGCCTACCTTGTTACATTTTTGAAAGAATTATCAAAGTTTCCCAGCCCTGGCATTACAAGAAAAGACAATCCACAATTTATATGCTCTAAATGCCAATGGATTTTTTTCTTTGTTTGGGGGTGAGTTTTGGTTTTAGTTTTAAAGAGAGTTGTCTGTTTTTAAGACAAAATTTGAACTTGTGAGACAGACTGGCCTTAAATCTGCCTCAGTTTCTAGAGTACTGAGATTACAAGTGAGTATCAGTACACTCAGCCCAAACTACACTTCATTCAGTAGTACAAAATAAGTAACTGATTACTTACTATGTGTGCTTTAGAAAGTCTAGAAATGTGGTACTCTACAATAATCTTCAATGTAGTGATGATAGGCTGTGGGCATGAGCCCCAAATCATAGGGTGGGAGGATGAATTTAAATGAGCAGTAGGCTGCAAAACAGATTATGAAGTTCATTCAAGCTGTTACTAAATCATTTGACTTGATTCAATCATTTGTCACAGCATCATTCAAAGCTAAATGTATTTTGAAATGTCTATTAAATATTTGATCCCATATCTTGCTACTTTACAAATACTATGCTAATGAACACCTGAGCTTTGAAAACAGCAAATGTGACCTATATACAGGACATTTCAAATAACCAAACCTCTTCAGAATGTAAATATTTTTTATTGGTTAAAATACTGAATAGGTCAGGTATTGTTCATTTCCAACATTATCTTAGTCATATAAGATACTCGAAAGGAGAAAAAAAAGCTACTGGGTACTTGACATTCACTGTTTTGAGCATGCTCTAAAGTCTAAGAGGAACAGCAAGGCTGAAAGGGCAATCTTGCTTTTAACTAGGAGAAAATCCCCATTTCCTTATGTAAGTAAACTCTCTTCTTAAAAGTTGCCCTATTAAATTAATTTATTCTAATTCCAGCCACAATTCTAATGGCTAATTCTACAACGCCTACATAGAGGAATGTGGTTTCAAATGTGAAGAGTCAACATAAGAAAATGTCATGACTTTTGCCTAGTAAAGAAATTCATTATTGAGTTACAGAGACCTGTGCTCCTGTGTCCAGATTTGCTAATCTGTTCTGAACAATTGCAAATTATAGACCTAAAACAGCAAGTCATTTTCTGTGAATTTGTTTGGCTCAGGATCCTTCAGATGAAGACTGAAATGAACCCTGATTACCACCTGATGAAAATCAGAAACCAAAGTTCTATCCAAAAAGTTGAAACAATCTCAGGTTCAAATGGGAAGGAGTTACCTTGATTGATAAGATGCTAAAACCTTTAGTTGTCTTCACTTCTCTGAGCTCTAGGTAGAAAATGATACCTGAGGGGCAGGTATTGGGGTGGAGCTCAGTGATAAAGTGATATTCTCACATGTAAGAGCCTCACGTATAATCTTCATCGTGTCTGAGTAAGTTCCCAAACTTTAAGTTGACACCTCTGACCCTTAGAACAGCAGACTTAACCCTCTGCAAACTTCCTGAGCCTTTAGTCAATCACCTTTCCTAATGGAAAGAGAATCACCTCCACTTAGAAATAAGGATAAAGGCCCTGCACTGAAGACTTTGACAACTTTCCGAAGTGGATGGCTGGGGGAGGGGGGAGAGTTTGCACTGCCCTAGAATCTCCTAAGAAAGCAAGCTCTGAAAGAAGTGTGGCGACAAGAAAGGGGACTAGGGGAAAGAGTGGGAGAGAAAAGAGCCTTTGGGCTCATGGAAGAATTGATCCCCACGCCCCTCCCCAGCACAGTCAACAAGGGCTGGCTTTCTTCCAGCTCTTGGCTGTTGCAAATCACCTGGGGTGAGTTTCTGCATTTCAAGGTACCTGTGGTCCTTAGGACCTGGCCCAACCCAGAGTCTACTGTAGCTATTTCTGACACACCTGAGTCTTTGCTCACCGCTCTTCCAGACCGTCCCTCTGTGC
The DNA here is from genome assembly GCF_004785775.1 of Grammomys surdaster. NCBI lineage: Eukaryota > Metazoa > Chordata > Mammalia > Rodentia > Muridae > Grammomys > Grammomys surdaster. The sequence continues at coordinate 332,879 of NW_021620798.1, forward strand.
CTGTCTCTGTGTCCTAGTCCTCAAGATTGTCTCCAGTTTATATTTCCCTGGTAAGCTGGGTCCTCAACAAGGCAAGCACTAGTACAAGCTGGCGGTAGCAGAAGACTCCCCTTCCTTTTCTTGAGTTCTTCCCAGCCTGAGCCCTGCTCTGCTGCACGTCCCCATCCTGCCTGCGGGAGGCCCCAGGCCGAGAAGTACACTCTAGGGGACCTGGGACCAGGTGCCTTGGGCCAGGTGGCTAAATTCCAGGGAGCTGAGGAAATGAATTATGCCCTCCTGCAGAGGCCCACTCCCACTAGGCACCAGTGGCAAAGGGACAACAGCCTTTGTTCTCCCGGGGCTTGGCAAGGCTGCGCTACTGAGGCGCAACACGGGCGGCGCCAGGGTATCCAGATTGCTCACTTTTGCACGCGGTATGTCAAAAGGTGCACGTTCCTGTCTTCTCCTTTGAGTGCAGTGGCTAGGAAGTTGGAGAGTAAGGGGTGTGAGGTGAGAAGTATGGGGGAAGGGTTCTGCATATGGGCCAGGCTCTTTGTTTGCATTTGAGGGCACGGCGAGGGGGATTGAAAGTGGGTCTGTGCTTGGGTCCTGAGAGTGGGACAATTCCTGAGTATGTCACCATGTTACACCCGCGCAGCACACATATGCACACTCTCTGGAGCGTACACACACACACACACACACACACACACACACACACACACAAACACACACACACGAGAGAGAGAGAGAGAGAGAGAGAGAGAGAGAGAGAGAGAGAGAGAGAATGAGAGAGAGTGTCCAGTCAGTAGCAAGCAGCTCAGTTCCCTGCGCTCCAGGTTGCAGCAGCTTCGTGTGCCCGCAGCGCGGCCACCATACGTTCAGTGGGGCAGTGGAAGAGACTGGAGGCACTGGAGGGGCCCCGCCAGGATGGAGGGAAAGTGGTGCAAACCCACACTCCCCCAGAAGCCTAGACCTCCGGGGTTTACCCGGGGTCGCAGAGGTCATGGGCACCTTAGGGTCTAAGCACAGAGACTAGGAGCCACTGGGCGGCGCGCACACAAGGGGGCGAGGGCAACCTAGAGAGGGGAAAGAGGTGGACTTCCCGGTGGGCTTACCCTTAGAAGCATCTTTCTCCTCTTTGGGCTTGGTCACCTTTCCACTCATAGATCCCAGCTTGCTTGACAAGATTCGTCCAGGAGAAGGAAGTCCTCGCCGAGCTGGCTGGACTTGCGAGAGCGCTTAGGGCGGCAAGTCGCGACCGCGAGCTCTCAGTGTGGCTCCGGGAGGAATCTGCTTTTCCCCCCGCTGCCGCCGCTGCCGCTGCCTGCGAAAGAGTGGGGAGGAAAAGAGAGGGGTGAAGGAGGAGCCGCCGCCCGAGCCTGGGCGGCCGGCCGCGGGAGGAGCCGCTCGCCGCGCTCCAGAAGTGCAGAGACAAAGCGGGGCGGCCGCCGCTCTAGCGCCCCGCCGCTCCTACCCGCCCGCGGAGAGCCGCGCTCAGGAATCTCGGGGCACCCGAGAGGCGCAGCCGGGACTCCTCAGCTTCGCCGCCGGCCTGCCCGGGCTCTGTGCGGGTCGCTCGCTCCACGGGCGCCGGCCACGCCGGGAGTTGCCTGGGTGTTCTGCCCAAGCTCTTCTGGGCTGCTTTTCCCCGCCTCTCCCAATCTGCTGAGGGCCGCCAACTCAATCAAAATAAAACCCCGAGGAAGGTTTTAAAAAAAAAAATCAAAACAAAGACGAAAATATTCACTTAAAAATAACGAGCCTCCCCGAAAGGGAAATGTTTGAACATGTGATGAGCAACGTGTGAGCCTGTTACACCGCAGAGCCGCGCAGCTCGCCCGCGGGGATTCGGAAAGGGAGGTTCGCTCCTTTCTATTTAATCCATTTTCAGATTCCTGTCTTTTGGCAAAAAAAGGGGGGGGGCGAGTTGCTGGCCCGCAGAGAAGCGGGAACCAAAAGCCCTTACCTGTTCTCTCTCCCTACACCCACACCCCCTTGGAGCTCGCCTGCTCCCTCGCTGCCACTCTCCGGGCAAAGAACTCTCTGATCCCAGAGAGCCGGGAATCAGCACTGGGGTGCGTTCTATATAAACGACAAGGTGTGGGCATGCGGGGGGCGGGGGGGGGGCAGCCGGCGAGGGCGGGGCCCCACAAAGCCGCCTGCCGGCTGTAGTAAAAACAGAGCTCGGCAGGGGCGCGCAGACGTCAGCTGCCGCCTTGCACAAGCCTGGCAGCCTAGCGGAGTGCGGGCGAGCTTGTCAGCGGGGTGTTCCCTATTTCCTCGGACAGGCAAGGTCCTCCAGGGCTGCCACAGCGGGCTCTCTGGATCCGCTTTGAACAACGAAGCCTGGAGTCCCTAATCTCCACCCTTGTTACTCCCTAGACTTCCAGTGCTTGCCTTTCTGGCTGCACTGGTTCCCACCTACACTTTGGGGACTCCACTGTTGGCAACTGCGGTGAAATCTGTCCTGGAGTCTGTGACTCTTGCCTCTGGCCAGCTGTCCAAGTTGAGACAGACTGGTTCTCCAAGTAGGGAGAGAAGGGATCTGACTTGCCAATAGGGCAGAGTGAAGTTGACCTAGTGCTTGCTGCTGCCCACCTGCACCACCACAGGCCAGCCCCTTCTCCCTGGGCTGTAGTCTCCACTTCTCAGGTCAGCCAATCTTCTGTAAAGTGAAGTGAGACAAGTCTCTAGTGCTGCAGAAGAATACATAGGATTGCCTTGTCTCCCAGGCTACACTTGTGACAACCCATGGAAGATCCCTGAGACTTAGAACTAGAAGAAAAAAAAACTGCTCCAAAACCAAAAATTATATATAGGATATAAGGGAAAGAATAAGTCAAGGAATAGGAAAGGAGGAACAAGGTCAGTAATCGTCCCCAGATGTTAGGAAACCTTTCCCGCTATTGTCCTGTCAGTGGGGACAGGTTAAGGAGTGAAGTGGTCCAGGACATGGCTTAGTTCACAGAGTCCTCAACTCATTCATCAAAACATACACTGTATCCTGACCATGGAGATGTGCTAGTGAGCCCCAAGCAGAAAAAAACCATTCACTTCATCCCACCACACTCCCACCCTCTCCTTAATTTGGTTTTGTTAATGATATTAAACCAGGCGAAGAAATCATATAGATGGATTAGTCCTACTGAATCCCAGGCAGTAACTCAATTACAAGAGCCTGCTGTGGCTTTCAAGACCAGGAGTGTGGGCTGCCCCTGCTACCAGCCAGGGTCTAAAGGTCAGTAATCCTCTAAACTCAATTTGTAGCCTCCATGCTCAGTCTGAGAGGAACTGTAGGCCTGCTTTTCTTGCAAATAATATCTAATAACCTGGAGCTTGATGACGCAATGTAATTACCCAACCCAAGGTTAGACCTTTAATTAATATCAGTATTCTGATAAGGAAGGAATTTCTCTCCAAAAGACAGAAATTTAAGTGGTTGAATGTGTGTTTGGAGAAAAAGACAAGAGAAAAGCAATTAAAAAAAAAAGTTCGTATGTAATCTATACCCAATAATAGCTGCCATTCTTTAAGTGCTTAGACTTTGCCAGGGAGTGATACTCAATCATTGCATCATTGCATCGGAATCTTATTTAAACTTCCCATCACCCTTAGTAAATGTTGGTATTATTATTCCCATTTTCAATTGAGGAAATTAGGCCTTGGAGTGATTAAATGGTTTTTTTAAAAAACCTGGGTCTCACTATGGAGCTCATACTTGCCTTGTACTCCCAGGCACTAAGGTTACAGACATAAACCACCATGTCTAACTAGCTCTACACTGGGTAATTTTCAAAAAGGTCACAGGCCTGGTTATTTGTGGAGCCTGGCTAAGTACCCAGGTGTATCTATCTCTAACACCAAAATTTTTCTTTCTTTGCATTCCATCTCACAGCACTTCCCTTAGCTTCTTAAAGCAGGAGAAACACTTTCCCTGGACATTTGTTTAAGTCACAAACTTCTAAGTCTTTGTTAACTTCCCTAAACACACACACACACACCAGGACAGCAGCAGAGTGTGGTGGTGGTGTGTGTGCCTGTGCGTATGTGTGTGTGTGAGGTGTATGTGTGTGTGTGTGTGTGTGTGTGTGTGCCACTCTACTCCTGTGTACCTATGTACCTATATCATTTGTTTTGTCTACCTCCTCCTGGTATGTTCCAACAGTGTCACCACATTATGATTTTAGAACGTTCTCTGTCTTTACCAATAATTTCTACCCCAGCAAGACTAGCATCCAGCTGGAAGCTAGGTATAACTCTTCTTTAAAATACAATAAAACAGTAAGCATAGGAAACTCAGGGTGAAATCTAGGTTAGCTAATATCACTGAGGTGATGCAGAGAGATGTCTGCATGGGAGAGTCAATGAAGCATGCTTACCCATGAGCACAAGTAAGTAAAATTGTGTTCCCTCACTGGAAAGCAGCCTGCAAAAGAAATAATCTGAACATAAAGAAAATAGACACCTCATGCAAAAACACTATAGTGGTGTGTGCCTGTGTTGAGACAGATCAATGGTTATCATAAGAGCTTTAGTGCCAAACCTCAGGAATTATGACTATTTAAGTGCACAGCCAAGCAATGGTATCCAAATAAACTTTCTGACTCTGCTAGGAAGGTTATACCCAGCCACATTTGTAAAGGAAATGGATCTGCTCCAATTTTATCTCCTCTGTCATGTTTAATATAAAAATGTCATTAGAACTGGCTCCAATGAAGTCATACCCCAGCCTCCAGTGTCCAGCTCTTAAATACTTGGTAAGCAAAATGACCTGATAAAGGAGGTTCTGACATCTATTCTAGAATGATCAGAAGGTGGTCTCTCCAGTATCTATGCAGATTATCAAAGGATTTGGTCTGCCTTGCTTTGCTTTGCTTTGAGACAAGGTCTCACTGTGACTCACAGACTGGCCTTAAATCCACAAGTGTGCTGAATCTCCCTCCTCTAAGGGCTGAGAGCCCTGGTAGGGCACATAACTTCTTCATCCTACATTATATGGTAGAAGCAATGCTTTTTTTAATTTTAGAGGAAATTTCAGACAGAGATGCCTAGCCCACCTGGTGGCCTATTTCACACCATCACCATGTATGAAGTGTAACCACTCTGGAGAGTTTACAACTAGGCTCTCAAGATGATGGTTTATGCTCATCTCCTTGACAACAACTCACATTACTGGCAAGTCAAGCAAGAACTGCATCTTAGATATACAATCCATATTACCAGATAATATCAACTTCATCTCACTTCTGGCTGCACTTCTTGTGAGAAACCATTTCAATGGAGAACTAGTCAATGAGATCCTTTTTAAATTCCTGGCCCAGGGACTTGTAATATAAATTAAGTAGTTTTATTGTTGTTGATTTTAGCCATCTTAGGATCCCCTTAGTCTCCAGTATATAACCAATGACTTGATGTTCAGGGTAGTGCCATTAAAAGGTCATCCTAGATATATGTAGGACCCACTACAGAATGGGTTGAGGGACAGCAAAATCTGCCTATCTGACTTTTTATTTAGCCAGGTAAGGAGTTCTGGACTCACACATATAATAACACCCCTCATTCCCAACATGATATGCATGAGGTGACCCTCTTGCCCTGATACTCACTCCTCCATTATCATTCCAACCAGCCATGAAACACTTTTTCAGAGTGAGGGCTTTCATCTTGACGTTTGAACTTTTAGCTTTCCAAAAGTAAATAAGTCTTTCCTTTTATCTTTATGGACTCAGAAGCCTCAGGTATTTCACTATAGTAATACAAATCTGAATAATATGGGTGCTGTTTTAGGGTACTTTGACATGCAGCAACAGTATCGTAATAGAAACTCACAAGTTGTTACACATCTGTAAGTTCACGTTATTTCCTAATATATAGTTAACATCTAATACACAGCTAATTGAATCCAAGCTGTCTTTGTACTTTGAGAAGTAGAACATGGTAGAAGTTATGCTGTGTCAGTTCCTGGTAAAGTCTTTAGAAGATCTGGAAGAACTTTCTCTTGGGGGGAAATCCAGCCACCATTTAAGTAAGACATTGGATATCCTGACATCCATGAAGTGAAGCCCAATGTCATAGTTACTTTTTGTCAACATGACGTAAAACTAGGCAATACCTGTGAAGAGGGAATTTCAACTAAAGAATTTTTTCTATCAGACTGGTCTGTGCTGGTGTCTGTGGAATATTTTATTGATTGCTAATTTATGTGGGAGGGCCTAGTGTGGGTGGCATAATCTCTAGTCAGAGGTGGTGAGGTTCTTTAAGAAAGGTAGTTGAAATCTGGGTTGCATTGCCTGGCCTCAGTGGGAGAGGATGCAACTAGTCCTACTGCAACTTGATGTGCCAGAGCGGTTTGGTACCCAAGGGGGTCTCCCATTCTCTGAGAAGGAGGGGAGGAGGAATGGGGGAGGCATATAAAAGTGGGACTGGGAGGAGAGGAGGGAGAGGGAACTATGATCAGGATGTAAAGTGAATAAATACATTAATGAGGGGAAAAAGGTAGTTGAAGCCAAACATGGTGGCACACAGCACCAGGGAGGGAGACACAGGTTTATCTCTATGAGTTCAAAACCAGCCTGATCTACAGAGCAAGCTCCAGGACAGCAAGGGCTGTTATACAGACAGAAAGGCTATCTCATGAAAAAAAAGGGGGGGGGGGAGAGAGAGAGAGAGAGAAACAGAGATAGGTAGCTGTGCAAGCCAAGGGAAGTAAGCCACTAAGAACTATGTTTTCACAGTCTCTGTTTCAGTTCCTCTCTCCAGAATCATGCCTTGAGTTCCTGCCTTGTAGGCCAAATCTGCCCTCCCCAAGGTGGCTTTGGTCAGTGTTTTATCACAGCAACAGAAAGCAAATCAGTACACCCAAGCTGGCGATAGGAAGGGGTCATGGGAAAGAGTATGGAGTAACACAGGTGATGGCAATTACCAAGATCCTCACTCTATGGCCCATGTCAGACCATCTCAGCTTGCTGCCAGGCAATCAAGGGAAAATTTACCAAATTTCAAGAGGCAGAAAAGAGCCATGTCTTTCTGTACTCTATCCAGATTCTTCATTCACACAATTATGTTAAAGATGGTTATCATTTAAAGATATTCAGCTTTGGGGTGCTCTGTTACACAACTGCTTAATAAAAGAAATGAGAACCCTAGATTACTTTGGACTCAGAATTTTCTGTTTCCTGTTTGTCTGCTACAGATCAAATTGGATTTTAAAAGTGAATGACATGTGTAAGACAGGGAGACGTCAATAATTAATCCATCAGGTGCTTAACATTAAGATCTAAGGCTCGATGCCCCAATGTAGGAGAATTCAAGGGCAGAGAGGTAGGTGGGTGGGTGGGTGGGGGAATACCCTCAGAGAAGCAGGGGAGGGGGGATGGGATAGGGGATAACATTTGAAATGTAAATAAAGAAAATGCTCAATAAAAAAAAATCTTCACAACCCACAGCAAGCAGATATGTGTTTTTCTGCCTCCTGTAAAACTGAGCATTTGGACCATGATAACTGTCCAAATCAGAATGCCTGTGAGAAATTGACATCTTTAAGTGTTTTGTCTCTTGATTGTTCAGGGAAGGGGAAATAATTGAGATAGAATTTGGTCAAAGATTCAGTCACACTACAAAACAATGGATATCATGGGGTAGCAAGGGCTGTCGATCAAGAACCCCTATCATTCCACATTTCAAAACAATAGATATCACCAGAAGCATGAGCTGCCCATCAAGGATGCTTATCAGTCCAGACTGCCTATAGCAAGGAGGAGTGAATGATGAATATTGGCCTTTATATCACAGCACGATCTACGTTCTAATGTCTCTCTTAACCACTTTCTCAAACTTAGACCTGGAGCAAAAAGTCAGAGGTTAAGAACACTGGCTGTTTTTCAGGGGACCTGGCTCTCATTCCCAGCACTCACATGGCAGATCACAACTATTCTATCTCCAGTTACAGGACATCATTCTCTGTTGACTTCTGTGGACACCAGGCATGTGTGTGGTACACGTACATATAGGCAAACCAGTCAAACACATAAAAATAAATAAGTCCTCTAAAACACAAACAACAGATGTTGCCATCGCTTCTCAGCACACTACATGCAAAACACTTTGGCCTAGGTCAGGTTTCCAAAGGTTTTCAGGTCCTGTCCTTGCCTTTATTTTAGCAATTATTCTGACAGTGGTAAAAGATTTTTCTTTTCTTGAGAAAATCTTGGGTCTAATATTTAGTTGTTAACAGATTCGTGGTTGGCTGTATCTTCACATCTCTGACAAAGATGCCAAAAGATGATAAAGGCTCTACGTAACTCTTCAGAATAAAGTCCCAGATGCGTATTCCAACCAATGCCTACCATAATTCCTATCACATAATAAAAGACATAATAAAGATCCCATCTTGATAATGCTATTCACAGAACCACTAAGTTTCTCACCTATACTAAGTACTTATTCATATTATGCCATTTTTATACTCAAAGAAATACTGTGTTACTATCATCAGCCCCATTCTTTAGATCATTGAGCAAGTTTGGAAAGGCAAAGCAATTTATACAAACACAACCAGTAAGAAGCTTATCCAGGGCAATGGCTCAAATAAGTCTTTGCTTTCAAATTTTCTTGTTCCTTCCTCTCTATAACTTGACATGTTCTGCAATTATTATAGAATAACGAACAACTCTGAATGTTCCACAGAGAGAAATTCAAGCACCCAAACAAGAAAAGAGCTCTCAGGACTTACAGGCTATTACACTGTTACTGTCAGTGCCAGACTCCACCCCAATATGGTTGACACAGAGGTATGCTATCCACATTCCACTTCCATGAAAGTGCTCTGATGGACAGGTGTGGTTGTGGTCATTGGGCATGCTCCAGCTGTCACTTCTGCCAGAGTTGCCTCAGTTGCAGAGCTGCTTAACCAGAAGTCATGGCCTTCATGTGAGAGTCCGCATTACATGACTGAGTTCTGGCCTAATGTCAACACTCTCCCAGACCCCATTGCTCCATGCCTGCTTAGTCAAGGATGTGGTTGTCCTTCAAAGTTCAACTACTCACTCTGCACAGTCATGCCTTCTGACTTTTCCCTTCCCAGTACGTGATTTCTAGAGAAAATATCCCACTACAAACTTCAAGGTGGGTTGCTACATTCTTTTATGGAATCTGACCTCTGACATTTCTCTCTGCTTCTCTCAAATTCTGTCTTATAGCCCAAGCCTTTGTTAGAAAATTTTATTTTCTTCTAAAAGATTGTCAGAGGTGTTCAACCTTTCAACATTGTGATACAACATTGTCATCTACAAATTTGTTGGGCCATAGCCATAGCTATCAGGGGAGATATATGGCCTATGGATTACACATTGGATATGCCTGGTTTATGTGATCAATGTTCTAATATCTTGGGACTGAGACTTCTCTCTTGGTTAGTTCCTTGAAACCTTTTCTATAGTATTAAGGTTAGGAGCCTGTTTTTATGCTGCTTATCACAAAGATCATATTCAAATGGTAATATATGTAGCTATAAAATTTTGGGAAAGAAGAACTATGAATAATATTGAAATATGAACAATTATGAAAAAGGCAATCTGGGTCAATAATGACAAGTAAGTTATGTCTATACATTCCTTTATTTGAAACTGCTTGTAACCCAGTTGTTTTGTCCCAGCCAGTGCTCTGCCACTGTAATAACCTACACAAGGTAGATTAGAAAATTTTAGACAGAAAAGTTTTGTTTGGACTAATATTTATGGTGTCCCAGTAGGTTAGTTCTTTGATTTTAGGCCAAGGAGTATATAATAGAGGCAAGATTGGTCTGTATAGCAAGTTCCAGACAAGCCACTGCTATATTGTAAGATCCATTTCAGAGATACGGGGTGGGGGGAGAAACTAAGAATGGGCAATTTATCTGCTCATGTTATCAATATTGAATAACAGTATTAGGACCTCAGATGTTTTGTTTCAGAAGCCTATGCTGACATTTTCAAGAAGTCCCTGATTGCCATCGAATAGAAGACTCTGGAAGAATCTGTCAATAAGGAGTGATGCTCGGGATTTACTGTTAGTGGAGAAGACAATTCTGAGCCGCACATTCAAGCTTCCAGTCAAGAGAATTATATGACACCGTTGAAATTCAGAGGAATGAATTCCAGTGGCTCCCTTAGACACATCTCTTCCAGCCTCTTTTCTTTGTTTTCCTTTCTGAGATACTGGGCTGGTAGACTGCATGTATGCCTAGTACATCATCTCAATGACTTTACTTATTACACCTATGAATTTACCTGTCCTTGGCACTTCCTCTTAAGGGTAGGGATTACATTTCCAAGAAGTCTCTTACTTGTATTCTAGGTGTTTAGGTAAAACTACAACTTTTGCCTCAAAAGAGACCAAAATTAGTTAACATGGCCTGGGGAATACATATTTAATTCACCCCAAATTCCATGTTCCAACATGGAAGCAGTTTCATGAAGCTTCTGTAGTAACAGAACAAGGTATGCCATAAATCAAGGCACTTTTCAATATACATTGATGGTAATATTCAGTAAGTATTAACAGCAAAGAAGACACCTCAGCCATGGGATTCAAATTCTATTTGGTGATATTCTAAGCATTTTAGTTGCTGGAAACTGGTTTTATTAAGTTAATGCATTCCAAAAAGCTTTTCATACATGTTACTGTGTTTGGTCAGACACAGACGTGAACAAGGCATGACTCTGTAGGAGGCTAAAGATAACTCAAGATAAATTGAAATTTGTTTCTGGCATGAAAATATTCCAAATTCCCATAATCACAGAAGAAGGCTACAATTAGACGGTACAGTTTCTTTTGGGAACTTTTGTCCATATAGGTTAGACTTTGTATTGAGAGCAACTGAAATCTTAGATAATCGAGCAAACTAGACTCAATATTCTTAAGGTGCTATGAATGGTCAGACACCATGAATGAACTGAAATCTCGGAGTCCTTGCTTCCTATTAACTTTATATAACTAAAACTGACAACTCTACACAAGTCTAACAAATTTTTATTTTCTTGTTTTCTGCAGGGATTCAAATTGTTCTGACTCCCTAGCATGAATCTTCTGTATTTTCACTCTCCTCATGCCTCCTTTTAAAAGAAATATATTAAAACTAAAATATATTAAACTCCTTAGCATTGTACTATACTTTTCTTTTATCAGATTTATTTAGTGCATGTATACATTTGTATGGGGGTAGATATGAATGCAGAGGACACATATGTGCAAGTGCTATGTGTGGACAAGCATCAACATTCATGGCATAGCACTCAGGTGGAGGCCAGAAAAATGCTTATGAGAGTCAGTTCTCTCCTTTTACATAGATTGTGGATCAAACAGCAGGTAACAATGCTTGGCAGCAAGTCCATCTACTTGCTCAACCACCTTCTTGGCCCAACATCATAATATTTTAGTGATTATTTTTACAACTGTACTCAAACTATTACAGTTATCCACCCTGAATCTCACCACCAGTCCTGTATTATTATAAAGCAATTCCTCGAAAAGCAGTATAATTAGAGTCCACCATGTGAGAAGTCTCTAGGGAAGTGAGAGCTTTGGCATACAGTGTTTCTCATTGCAAACTACATAGTACTCACCTTTCCTGAGCAAGAGACTTATTGAAGCTTATGAGAAGCAGCTAAATAGGAGTTGTGTCCTACATGTTGTGAGAGTCTTGGCAAAAGAACTACTGTCTTTCTTACTCTGTTAAGTGCAAAGTAAATCATTGATCTGGCATTATAAAGACCCCACAAAAGGAGACCAGAAACTGAGAAAGGCATCATACCCATATTCCTACTGCCATAAATAAGACTTCAAGAGGATATAAAGGATTGAATCAAAACAACAGATGGGAACACTATAAACCTAGAAAGAAGGCACTTCCCCTAAGAACTTAGTTTTCTACCAAGTGAGAGCCTTATCACAACTTGAGTAGCTTCTCGCTTGACCATGAGGCAACTTTAATAAGCTATAAACAAAAGAGTTTAACCATTTTTGTTGAAGAACAGATAAGTGCTAACTTGTAAAGCACCACCATTGCCAATAATGAAATATATATAGGAGTTCAACAGCAATATAAAATAGACTTTCTGGTACTTCAAAAATAAGGTTTATCAAATCAACAGTTTATCACCTTAACTAAGAGGACAACTGTGGCTGAGATCCAAAACAGTGGCCAGGAAGATAACACAGAGCAGGAAGTAACAAGCACAAAGGCAAAAATGTCAAAATAAGAATTGTGAGAATAAACAATGTAAGAGACTTTGAAGACAGATCTCAAAGAATACTAAGAAAGGGATGAAACAGAGAATATAGTAAAACATAAAATGAAAAATGGGTTCTCTGAGTTCAACACCTATATTACTGAAATAATTGAAATTATGTAAAAGTGAGTTCATATAATGTTAGAAATATACTGATAAAGTACCAGTCAATTCCAAGTGAAATTTCAAACAATCTGAAAGCAACAAAAATCACTTTATTCCAAAATATGAATGACACAGAAAAAGTTTTCCCCAGGGGAAAAAATATATATGTTCTTATAGCATTGACAAACAAAATATGAGAAGAGAAATTAGCTTAGCATTTGTCTTATGATGTTTTGGGAAGAACCACAAATATAATGAAAAAGAAATAAGAAAGGGAATAACAAAAAATTAGAATTAATAATTAAATGTTCTTTGAGAAAAGCCAGTAAAAAGATAACCCTCTTGGAATTCAGATTAAAAAATAAACATTTCCAAGTCTTAAAATGTGAAAGGAGATTTTTGGATACATATACTGATATTTTTAAATACAAACCAGGAGTTATTCAATAAAGTAAAATTATAACCAATTACAATGTGGTATATATCACCTTTCCCTTCATTCAGAAATTTTTTTTCAAAGTATTCATTTCCTGTACCTTAATTTTGGAATAAACCAAGTGAGATGACAAGAAGAATAAAATGAGGTGGAATTATGACTCTCTCAAGAGGCTTTATGTACACTCTCCTTCCTTCTTGTATCCTTGTAGTCACCTTGAGACTAGCTCTATGGACCTTCTTGATTTGATTGGTAGAAAAATGAGAGCTTTCTTAGGAAAAAAAGTGGTACTAAGCACTATGGTCTGGAGCAACATAGCCAGACAGAGAGCTACAGTGACAATTAGAGTCACCTCCTTGAGCCCAGAAAAAAACAAACAAACCCTGACAAACACAAAGATCCATAAATTATAAATTAAATTATGTATATGTAAGTTTACACTATTGATGGTTTCACTGGTTTGTTTCACAAAAATTACTAGCCTATGTATACTATTAAATTTGGAAATGTGACAGAGATTCAGTAACTCCCTCAACATAAGTTATGGCATCAATAACTTGCATCAAAGAGAAAAATAATATAAATGATGATATTAATATAGCCTTAAAAGTCATTTGATAATATTTATCGGCACTCCTAATATGTTTCTAAGTTAAATATGATTAACTTATCTTGAAATAGTACAGAGAGTTTACCAAAAATGGATGCCAAATATAATCACAAATGGGAAAGCACTGACCCAGTCAAATAAGAAGCAGAACTAGAAAAGCGTGCTTTATATCCATGCTATTAATCATTATTGTCTTGTAGTTTCTAGCTAATAAAAAAACACCAAAAGGAATGAATATAAACATCAGTAACTATACTGATATCTTTGTCTCTTAATGTTATATTTGTAAAACTACTAAAGAACAAACTGTGCAACTGATTCAGAGAATTTGGTAGGTGGAAGAATATAAAACTGTTTAACACACATGTGCACACACACACAGTACAGTGTTTCTCTATTCAAGTAATAAACACTGAAATGAAAAAGGAATAAAATTATATTCACAGTAATAAAAAGTACCCTGTATAATACTGGAATAAATTTAATGAGAAAAGCATCAAGCCGGTATGAAGAAAATGGCAATGCCAGTGTGAAAAACAAAAAACAAATCCTGACAAAATGAGTGAATGAATCAGAAGAGTTAATATAAGACTTCAATTTTCTCAATGTCAATATTATATCTTCAAATTTCAATTTAAATCCCTAATATGGTTTTTGCCATAGAAAAACAGAATATTCATATAAGATATTTTAATACTTATGTATAAGAATAAATGCCCTAGAATAAGCATAAAAAGTAAAAGAGGGGGAGGAAGGGAGGGAAAGAAAATACTTTCTAGACATCAAAATGTACTCTAAAGTCACTGTAATCAAATGAAATGATAGCAGCGCATAAGTAATCGACATGATTAAGAACAAAGCCAATTATGTTCAATTTGTACAATTATACATATACAATTGGTTAAGACATTTAAAGCATCACAAAAGTTGATATTTCAGTTCAGCAAAGATGGATTGGAAATGCAATATGGGTGCAATTAGCTATTAATTTGAAATAAGTCAGACTCTATCTAAAATAAAAATTATATATGGGTAAAGACAAATTTAAAGAATAGCAAAAAAAAAATGTGATGTCTACAACCTTGCAATGGAAAGAATCTCTTAACCAATTCCTCAAGCTGAGAAGTCGTGAAAGTCATTTTACAATATACAATTTTTCAGAATTTGAGTCAAATCACCACAATTCAAACAAATTAAACAAGACATTGGAAACAAAGCTATACCTAAAAAAGACATGAGGAGTTTGTAGTGATAATATAAAGAGTGGGCTGACAATGAAAAATATAAGAAACACCTACAAGTTGAGAGAGGGAGGACGAGGAGGAAGAAGAGGAGGAGGAGGAAGAAGAGGAGGAAGAAGAGGAGGAGAAGCTGCAGCACTTCCCAGAGCTGCAGTTTTAAATAAGTAAATTTTCTCCCCTAAAGAACTCAAATTGATAAGAAGGCAGTTAAATCAGGAACAGTAAATCATCAACCTACTTTAAATATAAGACTAATAACATTTACAAAGTGTTATAAGGGGAGTAGAGAGATGACTCAGTGATCAAGAGCGCTTTCTACTTTTTCAGACTATAGAAGGCCCAGGTTCAGTTGCCAGAACCCACATAACAACTCACAACTATCTGTACCTCTTGTCTCAGGAGATGATCCTTCTTCTGGGTTTGGTGAGTTTATACATACACATGGTGCATACACATACATGCACATGCGAACATTTAAAATAAGAAAATGCTGTAAGGACAACACAGTAATATTGCAGAGTAAAGTATACTTCTGCATTGCTAGTGCAATTGTGAATTTGTTATGTGCTTTTAAGAAAGGAATGGGGCAACACTGAATGAAATTAAAAGCAATGTTCATGTTTCAACTCAGCTATTTTATTCTTGGGAATCTATTACAGAGTAAGAAAAATGGCAGCATGTAAATATATATAATCAAGATTTTATTGTGATTTTGCCTTTTACTAGCAAAATGTGGAAGTAAAATTAATGCCCACAAAAGTAATTGCTTGGATAACTTTTTTTCATCTATATAATAAAATGTTGTCTAAGGAATAAAGAATCAAATTAAACAATTGTAGGTCATTTGTAGGTTTTGTTGAATGAGAATAATAGAAGAACAATAGCAGCAAATACTGATCTAACTAAATGTTGAGTATTTTATGTAGCCTAGCTGAGCCCAGAACTATGTAATTGAAACCATTATTATTACAATACTCCTGTACCTGCTACCCAACTTCTGGGATTTCAGGAAGGTACCTAGCATTGCTTTATATTTCCAGTCCACTGAATCTTCATAACCCTATGAGATGGGTACTATTATTCTCATTTTCTGGATGAACAAAATAAACCCCTAGAGAATCTAAGGTCACATCACTGATGAAAGACAAAAAGAGTGTGATACAGAGAAGTGTGATTGACTACATAATTTCTGTATAAATTGTAATTTGAAAAGTAGGCATAGGCATTTGTACACATATGCAAACTACACATATTTACTATAATTCTAGGAGAATAAAAATATAGAAGAATATATACTAATCTAGTAATTTGGTTATGCATTTTATAGTTGTATTTTATTATATGCACAATATATATATATATTGATTTAAATATATATTATTTAAATATATATTGATTAAAATTAAGAAATAGCCACTTTTCAAAAATGAACAATTCTACAGCAGATGTAGATTCTGGTCTTTATATAGCAAAGAAAGGAAATCTATTCCAAGTTCATTCAGATCACCATTGCTTGATGCCTCTTGCCCCTCCTCTGTAGCGCCTGGCATTGTGCTCATCTCTCCCGTATGGCAGAAGAACTGTATTTAGAAATTCCAGGTGCTTCCCATCCTACCAAAGCCAAGAGACTCCCTGAAATCTAGTCACTGCTATCTCAAATTGTCCAACCTAAGAAGGCTTCTAAGACCCCATATCTGTTCACAAATCTCACATTTAAGAGATCTGCTTCATATACTTACGTGAAATAAAGCTACATAGTATGATGTTCTATTCTCCCTTCCATCTATGGCAGAAAGATATAATAATTATATTTTTATTTATTATTATTTTATATTCATGGCATATGAATGTGTGTGTTGTAGGTGAATGCTTCAATACAAGAAGGTCAGGGGGCAATGTCACGTGTCTCTTTTCTATTGCTCTTTCCCAGAAAAGTCTCTTATTAAGTGCGGCTCGATTTGCTGACCAGTGAGCCCCAAGGATCGCCCCGTCTTACCTCACAGTATTGGGATTAGAAGCATGTGCCACCACATGTATTATTTTATGCATAGGCTCTGAGCATCCAAACCCAGCCCCCCTCATGCTTGCACAACAAGCACTTTACTCTCTCAGTCAAATCTTGTGCCCTGAAAACAGAATTCATTGTTATCATGCCCATGATGGGATGATGGGCACATTGTACTCTCATGCTTAAAGTGATTCCAGAAGCAAAATGGGTTGTCATATCTTTTCCAATGAAGCTTGGGCTCTTAAAAAAAAGATCCTATTTGTTTGTTTGCTTGCTTGCTTATGTTGTTTGCTTGGTTTTGGTCTGATTTTAAACTTATATTTTTTACATTGAATTTCTATTACTTTTATTTTATTTACTTAACATAGTGATAGGTTTCATAAAGATATTTTCATAGAAGTATATCAAGTATTATGACCATATTTATTTCTCACCCTCCCATTTTCTTCTCTTCTTCCCATGATTCCTCTTTATTCCCAAACTATCTTTCTTCTACTTCCATTGCATATATAATATATTATGTAGCTGAACAAATTTAGGAACCACAAATGAGAAAAATGCAATATTTATCTTTCTGATCTGGTAAAGAGATGGCATTTGAGCTAGATTCAGTGTTTCTGAACATGAGGTCAGTATCACATTCCCTGGGGTATTTAGAAACTCCAACTCTACTTGACTCAGAATTCCAAGAAATGAGATCCAACAGTTAGCATGTTTAAAAAGTCCTCCACATCATTCTTGTGTACACTGCAGTGCATATATATGAATATGCAGAGAAGTGAGAAAAGACACAGGAATCAAAGGCAAGAGAAGCAGAAAACTGTCCAAGCATGAAAACAGAATGGAAAATGGTATCTAACTCAATTTGACTAGGGATTTTACTGTTAGTAACGACGATAACAAATAAGATTGCAAAGGTAGGGGAGGGCTTTTACTAGTTAGTAAAGACTAAGATAACAAATAAGATTGCAAAGGCTTCCACAAATGACAGGGTAAGGAACTTTAACTTGATTCCAAAACAAAGGAAATCATTGATACATTTAAACAGACAAATAAGACAATAATAGTAGAACTGCACCTTTTCCTAATGGTTCCCAAATCAAGTATTTCATCAGGGTTGTTTGCTGAAAATCCCACTTCTAGAGTACTACCCTAGACCAGCTGAGTCAAAATTCCCAAGGATGTAGCCCAGATTTTAAAGGTCTAAAGAATCTTCCCAGGTGATTTCTGAACAGCCAGCCTGGTAGTTGTTCATGATTGACTTTGGGACCCACTTCTTTACTGATGGATACATTTGTGAAAAGTTGTTTTTATACATAGGAATTTGATTATTAGGTTCACTTGTTCAAAGTACTAGGCATAAGGGCAGTATGTAGAAGTAAGTTGCAGTAAATCTCCTCGTTCAGCAAAAGAAAAAGAATTTATGTTCTCCATAGCATTTCCATGAAATACATACCTAGGGTAAATGCAAAACCATTGACAATTTTTAGTAAAATATTACATGTTTGTGTGCCTAGTGGTAGTAATGCCATATGGCTGTACTAAAAGTAACATGGGAAAAATAACTGAATATTCAAGTTTTACCCAGTCTTACAACACAGTGAATGAGCCTTAGGATGATACTGAATGAAAGCAGAAAGTGTTAGTAGAATGTGACACTGAGCAGAAGGCTGAAACTGGAAAATGTGGTCATTTTAAAGTTGCAGGAAAAGGTGAAGCAATAATAAGGTGGACCAAATAGTCATTTATTGCGACTCATGCTTTAATGAGGATCAGATTATATAACATTCGGAGTGCTTTTTGTGAGTTCAAAATTTCATGTTTATTATTTGGACACATGTATCTTAAAGATAGAAGGCACAAAGAATAGATGTGAGGAGGACACATATAGTAAGTGTTTGTCTAATTCATTTTGTGAAAGTATACGAAGGCAATTCTGAGTCAGTAGGTTTGTTGTCATGAGCTTCGTGGCATTTTCATTTAAAGAGAGCATCTCTCTTATAAAAGCATATTTTCATTCCTATGAAAACATCATTATTGCCAAGTAGAGATCTAGCCTAGGAGTTTGCTTAGCACAATGCTCAAAAGCCAACCTGAGCCTTCCAATAGCAAAACTGATTATTTTCTCTCAGTGGCTCCTAACCTCTCATCCACATTCCCAGCTCCCCTTCATTTCTCACTCCTTCCTCAAGGCCCATCACTGTGAACACATGAACAGTCTAGAAACCAGAAATCTGTCTTAGTAGCAGCATTTCAGGAAGGAAATATAATTCAATCAAGTATCTTGCGAATCTTAGTTCGAATGAATCTTTCCTAAGGACTTCCTGAACTATAGTGATCCGTTTCTGGTCAACTCTAGATTACACTTCGCTGTCACACAGCAGAAAAGGTGAAGATAGATAAGGAATGTCCTGGGACAAATTCAAATTCACCCAGTAGTGGGAGAAGAAACAAAAGGTACATAGTCAAAATAAAGCAGATCTGGGTACAGAAATTGAAAGTTAAACAGTATAAGTGTTTTCTCGCTGACTACTCATTTATTTTTGTGGTGGGAAGGTGACTGGAAAAGAATTAATTCCCACATGCTGTCATGGCTTTGTTGGTGTTTAGGAGCATAAACTTTTCATTTGTAGCTTCTGTCCTGCCCTAACATTTATCTCCCTGCCCTAGACAGAGGAAACTTGGGCCTGTGTTACCCAACAGGACCCCATTCCTGAAGCATCCCCGCCCCCACCACCACCACTCCCCCCCGCCCCGGTGATTTTGCTTTCACCTACCTTAGAAGTGAAGATGCAGTAGGCCTGGTGGTGAGGACCAAGCAAAGTCCCACCATGAACCAAAGCTTAAAGGTCCTGGTTTTTATTAGTGCCAACGGTCATGCACTCCTGAGGTCAGGAAGCTTCTTGGTCATATTGTCACCATGCGTTTCTGAGGTTTTCAAGAGTCTGCATCGGGGCCAAAGTACCCCCAAGTCCTAAAGTTCTTCTTGGCTTTAAGGGCTTCCGGCAAGAAAAACAAATGCAGAAGAATTTCAGTGGCCAATGGACTCTGTTTGGTTCATATCTGACTGTTCTGAGGAGTGGTAAGTCACAGGGTCTATATTGCAGCTATTTTTAGTGAAACCGAATTCCTTCCCCAAGTTCTCCTGCTTCCAATTTGTTCTAAGTGTAGGAGACCAGCTGTGGGCAGATCATCTTACTTGACCAAGGCTCTGTCAAGGCGAAGGCACCAAAGCAGGGAGGTGGAGCAAAGCTCACAGATTTTGGTGAGATGACCCTGTCTCACTTTCTCACTATCTCCAGAGGAGGAGGATCCTTTGGAAAAGAAAGGGTTACAACAGCCAGTAGTGGGCTTTCCCCTCTGTTAAGGCAGAAACTTGATACAAAGATGACATCAGAGGGGAAAAATGGAGAAACTGGCAGCCCTTTTACTTTCTTTTCTAGCTCCCATAAGCAACACAGGCACACACAGGCACACAAGCGTTCAGCAGATTCTGCAGATTAAATTCACACCTTGGTCAGATTTAAGACTGACATCACCCTTGTGCCAAGCCAGGGATGGAAGGATGAGGAGAGTTTGTGTCTAGTCACTTTGTAGCTGTCATTCATTGTTCTAAGGGGTCATTTTAGTGGAAAGGGAAATTCAGAGATTTTTTTTTTTTTTGGCTTCAGACTTTGGCCACAGGTGTTAATTCAGAAGTAGACAGCTCTCTGGGCTCCTGAGAGTGCTAATTGCCTTCTCAAATTCATCTAGGTAAGTGGTTTACAAAATGTGGGCTGTGACCCACAATAGTAATGCAATCTATTCAGTAGGCTGCCATCCACAGTTTAAAAATTAAAAGAAAGGAAATAGTTAGAACAGAATGCAATAAAACAGAATCAAGAATAGGGAATAATTCACTGCTTACAATAAGAGTAACTTCTCTAAACTCCTGTTTCTTCTATGTGTTCCTGTTTCTCATAGTACTAATTCGCTTTAAAAATATTGATCTGGAGCATTTATTAGAAAAGAATATAAATTCCAGATCATCTTCAATGTTATAAATTCTACAACGACTACTATAACCCTTAGTTTAGGGAGTTAATTATAAACACTACTTTTTTTTTCTTAGTTCCTCTTTAACCATTTTTCACCTCTATTTTTCGGGAGAAAGAGCTAGAGCTAAGCGGAAGCCCCATGTCAAGTTCAAGTACTTATTAAGAGAGAAGCGCTTGTGTGTGGATTTATGTCTGACTCCAAAGTATGTGTTCTTAATAACTTGAGACCGCTTCTCTCTTTAATTGATCATTTACAAGGTTAAAGTCATTAGTGACACAAATGTAATAATGATAGCTTTATATCTAAAAGATAAGGGCTGGAGATATGGCTCAAAAGTTAACAGCATATTTGCTCTTGCAGAGAACCAAACTTCTATTCCTAGCATCCATGTGAGGTGCCTTACAAACCACCTGCATTTCTGGTTCCACAGATATCTAATTCCTTTGGCCTTAGGGACAAACACAACACATGTGTGCATCCTCTCTCTCTCTCTCTCTCTCTCTCTCTCTCTCTCTCTCTCTCTCTCTCACACACACACACACACACACACACACACACACACTCACAAATAAATCTGTTTTTAAAAAGAGAGAGAGTAGATAATTTGTAATAGAAGAAAATGAAAACATTTAGAAAACTAATATCAGATTCATAGAAACTTCCAGTAATCCTTTCATAAATTAAGTGCGTCATTTTAAACTTGTGGCCTACTTAACTGACAACCTCATGTCTCAAATTCAGCCTCAAGATTCTAAAGCACACCTAGAGGACCAGTGAAACGATATGATCTCAAGGCTTTATGATTTCATGATCTTGCCCCTCAAGTTGCTTCCATTCAATTCCACAGAGAAATCTTGTCCCAGGGCACATTTGGTTTTTATCTTTTTATAGTTTGAGCTAAATCAGTTCAACCACTTTTGAGTTGATGAGGGAAAAAAATCATACTTATTCCATTTCCAAAATAAGCTCTTTTGGGTACACAGAAAGCTCAGAAAAGGCTGAAACTTTCAAACTTCCCACTTCACATATGGGAACGTCTAGGTCCTCATTACTTTTAAATTTATTTTTTAAATTCCTGGTGATTTGCTCATTTTGCAAACTCCTGGGTGCTGTTGTTTTTGTAATTCCCACAGCACATACCCTGTGTGTGTGCCCAGTGTATTCCAGAACAGAAGCACTTGCCTTAACTAGTGTCACCATTTGGAAAGTGTGGATGTGTGCCGGTGGTGGCGGACTTTAATAGAGGGAAAACACAGAACACAGGAGGCCCTGCTGTGAGCCCTCCTGTAGAGCTGCTGCAGGGGTGCTGAATAGGTGAAAAAGCCCAAAAAGCAATTTCCTTTTTTTTTTTTGGTTTTTTGTTTGTTCCCTGGTTTCTAGCACAACCCAAAGCAACAGGGGAAAGCTGCTGGCTTCATGATAGAATTCTCTCCAAACCTTGGAAGGCTGAAATTTGACCTACTGGCTATTAGCTCCTCTGTAGCAGTTCCTGGCCACTTGTCAGAGCTTCTCTGATCTATTTAAAGTGAAAATTAATTGAATCGCAAACAAGAATAACATCTCCAGGCAAAATGGTTTCCATTTTTACCAGTGTCTTCACCAGGCTCTAGGGCCAGTGGAACTGTGAAGAGTCCAGTCCAAATCTCAGTTGTCCACCATTGGGCCTACAGTTTCCTGGCTGGGCTTCACTCTGAGGGACAGTCATTCAACCCCACCTGCAGTCACATCCTTCCGAAGCTTTCAAAACAGGAACAGTTGTCTCAGTCCTCGCGTTCTCCTGGCTATTCTATTTTTGCCAGGCTGGAATAGGATATATTACAAGCCTGCTCTGGCCAGAGCTGGGCTAACTTGTTTAAAGGGATCCCAGATTCCAGAACTCCCCAGCCCAGAGCGTGCTCTTGGCCCTGACTGTTTGAGTTACCACCTTCATGGAAGCAGTATAACAAGAACAAAGCAAAAGGGTTCTACTTCTCAACCTTCCCATTCTGTCTGAAGCTTCTAGGAACAAAGGACATTTAATAATAGAATCCCTCCTCTGTTATTTATAGCATCAATTGCCGAAAGCTGGTTTAGGCTTATTTTTTTAAAATCCCAGCCTTTGTCACAGCCTCTCTGGGAATTGGAGCAGAAAGCAGCTACTAGCAGTTCCACTTTGCAGACCAGGAGACTGAGGGATCAATACAAAGACACTCCTTCGGGGATGGACAATGAGTGAAAGAGAGCTGGTAAGCAGATCCCATTAGCATTGTGCAAGGACGATGGGGCTGTGTTCCTTTGCTCACTTGTTCAATTCCCATTTGCCTCATAGAAATCTGATGATCCTTTTGGGCTTCTCAGCTGTAACTAAGTAAGTTAAGGTGTCCAGTGTTTTAAATAAATAAATGCCAAGTTAACAGAATAGGAAATCCTTACCTATAAAAGACTTGGAAGATGGATCAGAAATATACAATGTGTGGACCCTGTTTGCATCATGAATCAACCACACCAAATGCAAGAACATATATGTGAAATAAGAAGAATAATTTTACTGCTACGGTTTATTTAACAGTGAAGGAGCTATTAATTTTTAAATGTGATAAAACTACTGTGTTAAAATTATTTCATCATTTAAAGTGGTTATAGGTGAAATGATATGACTGCTGAGATTGAAGAGAATGGGTAAATATATACATGAAACAGAAGTGTCCCTGGAGTTAATGATTGCTGTATCCAAATAATAAACACAAATACTTTGTACTTTGCTCTTTAATTTTGCATGCACTTGAAATTTTCCTTAATAGATTTATATCTTTGTTTACTTAAAACATTTTACATTTTAACTTTTTAAAATTTTATGTATGCTGGTGCTTTGCCTGGTTGTGTCTCTCTACCATGTGCATGCCTGATGCCTGCAAAGGCTAGAAGAGGATGTCAGGTCCTCAGAAACTAGAGTCACAGACAGTTGTGAACTGTCATTTTGGTTTTGGGAATTACACTTAGGTCCTGTGGGAGAGCAACAAGAGTTCTAAACCATTTTGGCATTTTTCTCGCCCCAAGATTCATTTCTATTTTTAAGTATGTGTATGCATGTGAGAATGTAGTTTGTACATATGCATTCCATACTCTCAGAGGCTAAAAGAAAGCATTGGATCTCTCAGAGCTACAGTTACAAGCAGCTGTGAGGCCCTTGACATGAATGCTAGGAACTAAAGTAGGGTCTCTTCAGTACCTGCTCTTAGCTACAGAGGCATTTCTCTACCTGCCTTGTTGTTGCTTTTGAGAAGATAAATAATATTGCACCTATGCTCAAAGA
The DNA here is from genome assembly GCF_004785775.1 of Grammomys surdaster. NCBI lineage: Eukaryota > Metazoa > Chordata > Mammalia > Rodentia > Muridae > Grammomys > Grammomys surdaster. The sequence goes on from NW_021620798.1 coordinate 356,857, forward strand.
TTTTCCAGAGTTTACATTCCTTGTACTACTTTATGGATAACCATTGGCTATGAGCTACAACAGTCAGGGAACCTAAGACGACAGCACATTGGTGTGCATTCAAACAAATGTCAGCTAGCACCCTGACAAAATAATGACAGCAACAGCCTTGACTGGCTTGGGATCCTGTATTATTTCTCTCACTATCATGAACTTACCAAGTGATTAATGTTGGATGGACTGGAAGGGCCTTTAGACTCTAATGTAGGGAAACTGAGTCTTAGAGGCTGCAAGTGACCTCCCAAAACCACACAGTAATCTGGCAATATTAACAATCAAAAATAGGAAGCCATTGAGTTCCTACACATGTTGTTCTATATTTGTATTCATTTCACACCATATATACACACATATCTCCTGTGTTGAAATTCTACCATCTAGTACCTCAGAGTATGATGAAAACTAAGATGTGGGAAAAAATTTGGAGAAAGAATTCATTCCACAAATAGTCACTTTGATGTAGCAAACACCTTATAGTGAACCATATGGTTATAATGATAGCCTTTTATAAACACTGTCCTAATACAAGCTTGTTGTGGAGATACCATATTCATCCCTAGCTAAAGTATGGAACCAGAAGTACTGAGCAAACTGAAGGAAGTAGTGATAAAGTACAAGTGGAGATCAGAATGAAGCAAAGACCATTAGAGTAAAATCAAAGATTATCAGGTAAGACATGCCTTCAGAAATGAATGAAAATGGAGTGCCATACCAGAAAAGGGCATTCCGAGTGGGATGAACAGAGTAACCAGAAGTATGTCAGTGGGATGAAAGAACTGACTCTAATGGGAACAGTATACTTGCTAAATGGCAGCTGTATAGGGGAGATAGTAATGGCCTGAATTAGGATAGAGGTAGAAGACTCAAGGCAAAGAATGTGTTCTTTGAGTTCAATAGATTACATGGCACCCTCCCTCAGCTTCAGAGCTACAGTAACAGAGGGAATAGAAGTCATATGCTTTAGTCACCTAATAAGATTGAATTAAGTCAGAGCACTCCAGTTCTCTGCCAAGCCCCTACTAGACTTTAACCAAAACCCACAAACTCAGACAAGGGAAAACTAAGGTTACTACTCTTGTGAAACTTGAGATGGGAGGACTGTGGGTGGAAAGTATCAGCTAAGCGAACATTTCATTTGATTCCACTTTAAAAATGCTGAAAAGGATCTATAAGGGACTGCTGAGGAGGTGAGGGGGGAAGGAGGGCTGAGGGGGATGGAAAGAGGGAGGGGGCTAGAGAGAGAGAGCAACCTTAATCTGATAATTCTTACAAAAAAGAGTCTCTTAATAAAATGATAGGAAAAGAAATTGAAGCTAGAAATTACAGGAATTTGATCGCAGAGGTAAGGGTTTGGAGAGGTCTCTCATGTATAAAAAGAAGGCTCTGAATTGGGAAAAGATATGGAAAAAAGTCAATGTGATTATAATACACAGAGCTGAGAAGAACACAGCCTGACATAATGTTATAAGGACAGGGAGGGAACAGACTATACACGGCCTTATGGGTCACATTAAGGAATTAGAACATTATCCCCTGAAGCAATTGCAAGTCATTTAAGTGTTCTAAGCTGGAGGCTTGAATGTTAAGATTTGCATTTTGAAACATATCGCTGGCAATATTATGGAACTTAACTGGTAGATATAGGAACAGAAATAAGGGCCTAACTGGCCATCTATTGAATACAACACAACATAGGGTTTGGGGTGCTGGAGTGATGATTAAGCAATCAAGTCTTTCTACTCTTCCAAAAGACTGGAGCTTGCTTCCCACTAGTCATATTGTACAGCTCACAATATATATGTCTCTAGCTCCAGGGAATCTGCATTTTCTTCTGGCTTCTATGGGCACCTGCACTGTGTGAGCATACACACACACACACACACACACACACACACACACACACACACAAATAAATCAGTAAAAAAATCAACAGTATCCTGCAAAAGCTGATGTATTAACCAATATTTTTATCATCTCTATGAACAAATACTCAATAGGAACAATTTATGAGACAAAAAAAGATATGCCTTTGCTCCCAGTTTCAGAGGCTTTAGTCTATGCTTGCTTAGTCACACTTAATTGGGCAGAACATGGTATCAGGACTGTGTGGCAGAGGAGAGTAGTTCACATTAAAGCAAAGAGACAGAGGCAGGAAACAGGATTGTGATAGTCTGAAATACCTGTCACCTAGTGCCCTAGTTTCTCATGAAGCTTCTGTGGCCTCCTGAAATAATATCAAGAATTCATCACAAAAGCTGATGGGGGAGGATTTCATATTCAAGCCATAACAGGGTGATAGGATGAATACGAAAAATGAAGAAGTCAGGGCTGATTAGTAAGGTTCTGGTCACAGTAGCTTAAAAGCAGAGATGGACTCTGAGACAAATATACTTAGAAAGGGAATAAAGATAATCGGATTAGTTTGGCATCTGGTAGATACTCTGTTCTTGCTGAGCAGGACTATAATTTCTAGGCCAAGTAAACAAGCAACCAGGGGAGTCATGGTGCTCCACTCTTTGTTGCTTTTCTTGTTGCCTGCACCTGGTATCTGGGCTTTCTGTGAGCTCTCTTCTTGAGGAGTTTCTTGTGGAATGAGTTCAAACTCTCTTCTTGAAGAGATTTTTGGAGGACTAAGTTCATCTTCTAAGCAGTGTGACAGAGACAAGAAGCTTGCATCAGTCTGACGGTCCTAAGAGAGAACACATGATCACTACCATTTACTATTTTTTCCTGGAGAGATTTATGATTTCCTTCCCAAGCATGAATTCACTTGTTCTTTATAAAGCCATGTGTAATGAAGACAGGAAATGAAAGAGTTGACATATATGCAGGCTAAAAAAAGAAAAATGAAGTAGCATGTCCAAGTCAGTCAGCAAATTAATTCACCCATGTGCATCTGGAACTGGTTTTGTTGTTCACCGTTTTCACTCTTCCCTTTTCAGTGACTATAGCACTAGTATACAGCATGACACAGAGAAAGAACATATCAAGAACACAATGAAAGATATATTATTCATTATAATTAAATGCAGGGAATAGTAGTATTTTTCTATAGCTCTTTAAATACTATCTAATGTCACTATATAAAACTATCTAAATAACTTTTCCTCATTTGCTGCCATATCTATATCTATATCTATCTATCTATCTATCTATCTATCTATCTATCTATCTATCTATCTATCTCTCCTAAATCTGTGCATATATAGTGTATGTATGTGTAAAATTACAATGTGCCAAGTATAATAAATCATGGACTCTAGTCTTTTAGAAGCCATTTGATATTTAGTCCAAAGTAATTTAATCAAGGGAAGTGCCCTGGATAGACAAAGAATTGACATCTGGGAAAATAAAATTTACAAAGGAAGTAATGCACCTTCATTCCAGAAGCCTAGATCAGCACCAGAGTTGGCAATGCAATGCTAGAGATGGGAGCATCAGGTTAAGGGATCCAGCCAGGAGTAAAGTGATAGTTTTAGTGCAAGAATTCAATTGAGGAAGAGGAGGAGTAACGAAAGCAAGCCAATGTTAAAGCAGCTTAAGTCCTTCAGGCCATGACCTGCCCCTGTGCTAACCTTACAAAGTGATTGGTTGATTTTTGAGAATTAATGGTTGATGAGCAAGAAGTAAGGGCTTTCGATCGCAAAATATATTTTAGAATTTTTACTTGTAAATGAAAAAACATAAATTTTAATAGTGGAGCTGGTTGTTCTACTAAACTGAGTATAGCCCTGATAGTTTAATACGTATATATTTAGTGGAAAGAAATCTCTTTCCCAATTATTCCAATAAAAATTCCAGAATTGATTGGAGCAGCATGTGGGTGGGAGAAGGGTTCACAGGGTTCCTACCCATAGCTGAAGAACAATTAGAAACTGGTAGCCACTAAGAGTCAGAGTCAAGCTTCATTTAATAAGGCTCCTGCCAGTGCCCATGTCTCAGAGGATGGACGGCCCTAAAACTATGTACATATTGGCAACACTAATTGGATTCAATGGGTTTTAAAAGGAAAAAAAGTTAAATTAATGTGTTGGAAAGATGGCTCTGCTTTAGCACTTGTTGCTCATGCAGAGGACTGAGATTCATTTCCTACACCGACACGGTAGCTAGTGACTGGCCATAATTCTAGTTCCAGAGGATCCAGTACCCTTTTCTGGCCTCTGTAGGCACTGCATGAACATGGTGCCCAGGCATGCATACACACAAAGCACTCGCATACATAAAATAAAAATCAAAAAAAGAATCTTTTTAAATAGAGTGCATGAAATTGGGAAGGAAAAGTGGTACGTAGGAGGGGGTTGATGGGAGTCTTTGGAAGGGATGCAATTAGAGGTGGACTGGATTAAAATATACCCTATTTGTGTATGAAACTCTCAAACAGTGATTTCTAGAATTGAGTCTCATTAGACTGATGCAGTCATTAGTCTTTTTTATTTAATTTTTGGACAATGTATCAGTATGTAGCCCTGGCAGGTTTGGAATTCACTTATGTCAATCAGGTTGTCCTGAAACTGACAGCAATCTGACTGCCTCTGCCTCCCATGTGCAAGGATTAAAAGTGGGCACCACCATACCTAGATTAAGTTGTTAACATAATATTTTTATCAATTCCTTGAGAATTTCATACAATATATTTTGATGTTATTCACCCCATTCCTCCCCCTCTTCTTTCTATATCTACCTCTCAGCCCCACACCTTCATGTCCTCTTTTTAAAATATAAATAACTCACAAATTAGGGAGAAACAAATAATAAGGATGTTTGATAAAGCCCTGAGGAATTAATTGCATTACTTTATATTTACCTAAAATTCTCTCTCTCTCTCTCTCTCTCTCTCTCTCTCTCTCTCTCTCTCTTTCTCTCTCTCTCTTACACACACACACACACACACACACACACACCAAAATTGAAGTTATGCCTTTGGCTGACAATGCTCTCCATAATAATCATGGAATATGGAACAAAAAAAAATAGTATTACTCATGAAAAACCTTCATTTAAGTGTATGGTCAGGGTGATCCAAGTGACTCCCAAAACAAGATAGGCCATTGCTGTTGCTCTTACTTAGTTGCCTCTCAGAGATTGAGAGTCACACACTTAGGACACTGGACTCAGATGATTTGAACTAGATCTAACAGGAAAACTTCCTTCTTCCAGGTACCTTTTATAGTACCAAAAAAATTATATAAGCTGACAAGGGAGGGAGGCCATCAATAGCCCTATCTGTCTGTGATACCCATGACCTGTAGCAATGGCCAGCATGGCAAGATACCTCTAAAGACACTACTATAGTGGTAGTCATAGCTTGGGGGTAACCAACAGGTATCTAGTTGGCTATAAGGCTTACTCATTAGGAAAGAAATCAATATGGTATTAGAAACTTAGCCAACTACCTGGGATAGTGATGCCATGAATCTTAGAAAATAACCTACAACCAACATCTTGCCAAACTAGCATAATTCCTAACTGCATTCTAAACCTTATCCTTACACCCAGAGTTAAGTGTTGCTCTCTATTCTTTATCTACTCTTTATACCACATGGAGACTACTACAGAAAACCATAGCTGGTCATAATACAGAGATAAATGGATTACGGAGGGGCCAACTCTCAATAGATACATCTTTGACAGAACTCTTACATTTAGGGTTTCAGGAACACCATGGAAGAGAAGACCAAAAGATTAAAGGCACCAAAGGATCAAGAAGTCTGCTATGAGAATTTGTCTCCTAGAAATGATGGTGAAGCTATACTCGTGATATCTCAACAATATGGCTGACTAAACAGGACCTGAACAATAACAATATCAACAGTCATGCTAATGTAGAAGAGAAAAATCTCTCAGGGTACCACTCCTAGACAAAACAAACAAACAAAAAACACAATAAAACAAAACAAAAACCCAAAACGAACTGGCAATGAAAAACTGCGTCTCTCAGAGCCCCTAATTGGTGGTCTAGTACAAAGTAGTCATCCTTGAAATCTTATCATGTTACACTGTATGAACTCAATGGGTTGTATTTACATATCAATACATGTATATGTGTGTGTATGTATAAGTATGTATCTGTGTGTGTAACCATCCAAGAAAGAGAACATAAATTTGAGAGGGATTGGGAACTGTGGGAGGGATTGGAGGGAGGGGATATGTGAGGGCTTGGAGGGAAAATGAAAATGATATAATCATGTTTTAATTTAAAAAATAACAAAGAGACATGGAAAGAAGAATTAAAAGACTTTTAAAGAAACAGAGGTTTCACACATGTCTTTCCCCACTCTTATTTTTCTCCAGGTTCTACCCTGGTGAGGCTTCCTGACTCTATACATGCAGCCTTCTTAAGCCAGCATGCCTTATTTAGGTCCAGCATCCAGTGTCCAGCCTTTGTCTGGCCACCCCTGACTGCTCAACAACCAACCTGTAGACTTCCACCAGGGCTTACATTGTGCACATCCCAAACCATAGGCCCCTCCCATTCCATAGCCAATCTGTGTACCCCAGCCAAATATATTCCCACACTCCAGTCCTGGATGAGGACACATATCCAGAATGGTAGCATAGATTCCTCAGTTCACCAGACTTCATTCCTCACAAGTCATTTACAGCATCTATGCCCAAGCCACCTGTATGTGCTATCTTCTGCTCCAACCTGCTTTGTTCACCAGATACATCACAAAAAAACAAGAGAGAGAGAGAGAGAGAGAGAGAGAGAGAGAGAGAGAGAGAGAGAAGCCAGCATCTTTCAAAAATGTACTACTCCTGTAGAAATGTTTGCCAGTAAGAGTTACCTCATCCAAAGTGCCAAGATTATAGACTCCTAATACTCCTCCTTCCTGGTTGGTCATTTTGACTGGAAGATTACAGTACCAGATTAATTTCACCTTTATACAATCATGTAATTTCTCAAAGTTTTACAACCTCAAAATACAAACTCCTACATATATACAATGCACATTTAAAATAATTTTTGTCTATTATATATATGATAGGCTGTAATAGTTTATAGACACCAATATATGTAAGAAATACTAGGTTAGGTTACAGGTTTTCCACTCTTCCTAACCACACATCATGAAGACTTGTAAGCTTTTTATCTCTTGTTATCCCGGATGCTGTTTTGTTGGTGCTGTTAATACTGACACTAGAGGGTTCAATACATACACCTAAACTGTTAGAGATGCAAGTGCCACTCTCTAAATGCAGGTGTTTAAACAAGGACACTATTCCAAAACATAATCTCTAAAGAGAGAAAAAAGTTGAATTCTGCTTTTCAGGGTTGGTTGGTTAGGTAATTGGCTAATATGTGCTTCCAAAATTGAAGCTGAAATTTTGAACTGTTCTTGGTAATTTCTATAGTCATATCTCTTATAAGAGATGCTATCCCAGGCACTAAGTGTTGATATAGTTAGTATATTTGGTTCCAAAAAATTGAGCTTGGATTTTTTGTCAGGATTGACCCTGTTTATATAGTAGCTCTTTATAAAGTCTTGGCCTCTGTGGTAAAATACTAAGAACAAATAATCATAGATTTTGTGGACAGGTAGTCTTGGTGGGAAAGTATTAGCCTAGATAAGAACAAATGACTAATAGATTTTATGGACAGGTAGCCTTTGGTGGGAAAGTATTAGCTTAGATCAAAACAAATGAACACAGATCTTATAGAAAGGTACATAGCAACCTGTTTTGTCTTGCTCCTTCTGTGGACTTTTCATCCAGCCAATATCCTGTTCTTGAGAATGTCTGCACTCCCCCTGAGAACACTTGCACTCCCCAGAAACAAAAAAGACCCTACATCACCCCCTCCCCATATCCTGCTTCTATGTTTGTATAACCCATGTGGGAACAATTAAAATTTGACAGCTTGATCAGATTCCTTGACTTGCTGTCTGTTCTTTGCGTGCCCTTGTTTCCAGGTTCTCTCTTCCAGATACTCTGATCCTGGTTCACCTCCCCACGGGCCGAGACGTTCTGGTGCCTAAACAGGGACCCCAGGGATCACAGAAGAGAGAATGCTGCTTTACCCTTTTTTTAAGAGCATTGAGGGTGGCTACCCGAAGTGCCTGAGGGCGACTTTGCATCCATGGAGTGCTTGACAGCAACTCCCAAAACGGTAAGAGTGACTTCGAATTCTACGGAGCACCCAAAAAGAGGACTCCCAAAGCACGCTTTACATTTGGAAGGACTCCACGGTCCAACCTGCTATGAGACAGTCTGTGTGGAGGAAAATCAGAGGGCCCAGTCCTTGAGGTAAGGCATGGGACAAACATTTTCTAAACAGAGTCCCTCAGGATGTGAGGAACTAGGGTTAAAAAACATTTAATGGAATTTTTAGATTTTGTTGTAGAAATTTGTCCATAGTTCCCCCAAGAGGGAACAATTGATTAAAAACAAATGGTGGCACCAATTTGGCAATTGTTTTAGAGATTATTGTGAAGCATTTGGACCTTCCAAAATACTGGTTACAGCTTTTAACTCTTGGTCTCTCATTAATGATACTCTTAATACCACCCCCAAAATGGTCAGATCTCCAACGTTTGATCTCCAAAAGAGAGCAGTACCTTAAAGAATCTGCCTCCCATTTTCCTTCCACTAACCTAACAACTTACATACCCACCTGATGGTGCCTTGGATAGATCCACTCCAGGGTCAGTCAATATTGACACAGGACGTTTTCTCCCCTAGAAAAACTTTCTCCAAAACCTCCCAATAACAAGCCCAAAAGAAAACTTTATCCCTCTTTGCATGCCCTTGAGGATGATGGCAATCTGAACCCCCAGTGGACACACCTAGCAGGATCTCAGAAACATTCCCTTACCAGGCAACCCACTGCTAGCACACTCTCCTCAGAACCAGAGAGGGCTACAGACACCAAGGCACATACCCCCCCACACACACAAAAAAGAAGACTAGATGCCACAAAATCCAAATCATTCTAAACCCAGATGCTTAGACACCAGCTTAAAAATACAATCAATAACAGTTATGTCTCCACTGCAGACTAGTAACTCTTCACAACTTATTATCCTGTATGAGTGTGTGATATACCTGTAATATGCTTAATATTATCCTATGTAAAAACATTGCTTCAGTTTACTAGAGACATGTGCTGGAGCATTGTCAGCATTTTACAAGAATTCCTATAACTTCTAATAAATGTGTAATTACAGAATCTGCCTGTTCAGAAATTAAAGCATAAGCCCATTGAAATCCTGAATATGTGTTTATATTGTGATACACCTATTTCAGTTTATCAAACTCTGCAAAATGAAACACATCCATTTACCAAATTCATTTTTTTGAGTACCTTTATGGTTATTTCCTGCAGGTAATATAAAGTTCGGTTATATAAAGAACAAGTAAAACATGTCTTTGCAATTTCCTTGGCTTGTTGCCAAGTGATAGAAAATTCTTACTTTAAACCTTTTTTTGTTAACATGATCTTTTGATGGAATCCTGAAGTTTCTAGCATATTTACTATCAATATCTGATTAATTTCATCATTACCTTGTGCTAGAGGGCTTAGCAGACTGTAGAGGATCTGATATGTGTATATGAAATGGATGACTCCTATTTCTGATCATTTGTTGTAGTTAAATAAGCAGTGAAGTTAGTTTGCAATCATTCTGAATAAGTTCTGCAGCTTCTATATGCAAAAGAACTCTTTCTGCATATTGAGAGTCAGTTACTATATTAAGAGATTCCTGAAAATTTAATAACACCACAAGGATTACATATAACTCTGATTTTTTAACTTAATCATAAGGACTCTCAACCACCTTATATTTTCTGACTAATATTCTGCATCTTCTTATTTATTTTCTTCAATATAAAATGTAGGGGCTCAAGAAATTGCTTTCCCTTTTATTTGACAATTGAGAATACAATTTGTCTAATAAACTGAAGTCACTTGCTTTTGGGATATTTGTTGCTAATTTCTCCAAAAGCAATTACTGGAAACTCTTTGACAATGTTTATTTTCTGCCTATAATGAGGCAATCTCAGCATTGGTAAAAGATACCATAATCTCAACTGAATATATTCCACCTATTCAAAAAAATCTCAATTTTCCTTTTAGAATTAATTCACAAATAAATTCTACATAGATTTTTAATTCTCTTTGTGTGCTAAAAGTATCCATATAATATTCCAGTTGCATAAGAATTACTGTAGGAGAATGAGCAGAAGACAGGATAACTAAAAATACAGGACATCTTTGGATCATTAAAATCTAAATGGGTATCTTGTAGATTCTTTCTACCAGAGCCAATACCTTTTCAGCTTCAGCTGACAATCTTCTTGGGCTATTCAAGTCTTTAACACGTTTTAAGGTTTGAAATAAATTACTCAGCTCTTGGGTAGTCAAACCAATTGTAGGACATAGACAGTTAATATCTCCCAGCAATTTTTTGAAAATCTGAATTGGTCTCCCCTGGTTTGTAGCTTCTGTGGTCGAATTTCCAGCAGATTTACCTTATATCCTAGATAATGAATAGAATTTCCTCTTTGTATTGTTTCAGGAGCAATTTGTAAAACCAATAAAGCAAAACTCTCTTTGATTCATTAAACATCCTTTCTAAGGTATCTCCATGTGAATCCATCAACAAAATATCATCCATATAATGGTAAATTATGGATTGAGGAAATTGCTTACAGAAATTTTCCAGTGGCCATTGTGCAAAACTTTGGCATAAGGTATGACTATTCACATTCCTTGTGGCAAGACCCTCAAGTGATATCTTTTGGATGGCATAGAATGGTTAAATGTGAGCATTGTGAAAGCAAATCTTTATCTTCTTCATGTAAAGGAATTGTGCAAAATCAGTCTTTTAACTCAATCACTATAATAGGTCATTCCTTAGGTAACACAGAAGGCAATAGGATTCCAGGTTGTAAAGATCCAATTGGCTGAATAATTTTATTAATAGCTCTCAGATCTGTCAATATTCTCCATTTGCCAAATTTCTTCTTGATGACAAATAAAGAATTCCAAGAGCTGGCAGACTCTTCTACACTTGTGCTTACAGCTATTCCTAGACTAGCTGTTCTAGCTCCTGTACTTTTTCCTTTGTCATAGATCATTGCTCAGTCCAAACAGGTTGGTCAGTTAACCACTTTAGTGCTAAGGTCATTAGTGTTTTATCAGCAGTGGCTCCCCTAGATAAAATTGAAGACTCAGCCTCTGCTGTTTCCTGTTTATATACAGCCTGAACAGCCTGTAACTGTCTTTGATAACAGTTTTACATTTTAAAAATCAAGAGTACCATCTATTTTATGACTTGTTCCTGAAGTTGGAGGGATGATAATCTGTGTTTTCTGTTGTTGTAAAAGATCTTTTCCTCATATAGTATATGAATTTATCATATGGCCTTAATTTCCCTATGTGATTCTGGCCCTATAATTCAAGTCATCTTTGTATTACCTGGGATAAAATTCCAACTCATTGAAATTGAGTATCTACCTCTTGAAGAGGTCAATCTGGAGGCCAAGATTCTGGAGAGATAATAGTTACATCAGTTCCAGTGTCTACCATCCCTTCAATTACAATATTATTTACAAATGCCTTTAGTTTGGGGCTATCATCATCCCTAGAAGGTTGTCAAAATATTTGTTTCTTGCCCCTTCTGGGTTTTTGGTTTCATCTATAGAATTTGTTCTGATCTTGATATCTAGGTTTTTAATGTCTAAATTTAGAAAAGTTGTATTTAATTGTTTTGTGGAAGAGTATTTCCAATGTTTGATACTGTGACCTGCGAGAGGTCTCCCTGGGCATTTTTTGATAAGGGTTGTCCTATTTGTTCCTTGGTGAACTAAGTCCTTCAGTCAAATATTGGCCTTTGCCACATCTTTTGAGTATTCTAGAAAATATAGACTTCTTTTGGGAATTAGTTTGGGTTTCTTTGGGATTCCTTTTGAAATGACCTTGCTCACTGCAATTAAGACATTTGTGAGTTTGGATTTTCTTAAAACAGTTAAGAATGGCTTCTTCTACTAAGGTCATCACAGGTGAATGAGATCCAATATCAACAGTATTTCTAAACCATTCATTGATAGGTGCTGATTGTGCTCTTAAAGATCTGATACCTCTCTGCATTTAGTATTAGCATTTTCAAAGGCCAAAAATTTGATTATTGCCTTCCTAACTAGAGGATCTGATATCTTTCTATCTACAGTTGAAATTAGTCCTTGTAAAAAGTCAATGAATGTTTCTTTGTTCTTGGCATTTAAGGTTCCCATGTGATACAATACCAAGTTTTCTTCATCATAGAGGACTTACATATCTATCTCAGCATATTGACCTCCACCTAGCAGCTGATCTTTAGAAATATTGATTTCTCTAGTTCTATTTCTCTGTGATCTTTCCTTATCCTCTTCTTTCAACCCTGAAAGTCATTGTAGTTGTTGTCCAGGTTCTAATATTTCTCCTGTCATAGCTTTCCAGTCCTGAAGGATTATTCTATTTTTGATCACCTGGGAAGTCAAGATTCGTTTTACCAAGGGTGAATACATTCCAAAATTAGCAGTTTCCTTAAATTTTCTTAAATCCAGTACATCCACAGGGTGCCATTCATATTCCTCATAAACTTGTGGATGATATGCATCTGATAGCCTTTGTTGTAAGCTAACTGGATAAGCTAAAGTTTTTTTACCCTAGCAACCTTCAGTTGATTGACTATTTTCATATGTCAATATTTTAAACTTTTCTTTTATGGACTATGTCCATTTTTCATGCCTCTTCTGGGCTTGTATCACTGCCATCCTATTATTTCATTCATTTTAATTTATAAACATATGTAACATTTCTTCTAATGCTTGTCTCCATATTTCACTGTTTCCTTTTTCCTGTCTTTCAGATATATGATTATTCTCTTCACTCTCACAATTTTCTATAATGTTTCTTTTAAGGCTCATGATTTTTCTCTAAGTCTCTGTTTTTCGAAAAGACACAGTTAACTATAAATGTTTATTAAGATAAGAACAGAGCTTAATAATGTAATAATAGGCAGTGTGTCAATTTTATTCAGGTCTTCCTGATCCCTTGAACCATTTGAAATAGTACTTACATAAATCTCAAAGGCTCTTCACTGTGTTTTTCATTTTTATGTGTCCAATTTTCTTCAAAATTATTAACTTAATTCCAACTCCCCTTTCTATTACTCATTTTAATCGTTTACATTTCAAGTGATATCCCCTTCCCAGTTATACCTCCACCACCACCTCCATCTCATCCCCCTTCTACCCCCCTTTGCCTCTGTGAGAGTGTTTCTCCATGCACTCACCCACTCCTGCCTCAACACTCTAGCATCCTCCTACTCTGGGGCATCAGAATTCCACAGGACCAAGGGCCTCCCCTCCCATTGATGTCAGTTAAGGCCATCCTCCACTACATATGTATCTGGAGCCATGGATCCCTCCATGTGTACTCTTTGGTTGGTGGTTTGGTCTCTGGTAGCTATGGCTGGTCTGGTTATTTGATATTGTTTTTCCTATGAGGTTGCAATTTTACCTGGTCAGAAGTTTTGTGTTTCGAGTTCTCTGGTGTGTTATCTGTCTCCCTCTGGTGTTCTGCTCAGGACACTACAGTGGTTTCTCATTCTTCCATTTGCAGAGGGGGTGGGTTGTAGGAAAAACATGGCTTCTGTGCTTTTGAGCCATTGTCGTCCTGTCTCTTATGCATGACAATTTATGGCTATTTCTTTCTCTTTTGGCAAGTGGCATGATCCCATCTTCATGCCCCTGATACTAGGTGTGGTTTGCCTGGAGCTCACCTAGATGTGGGAGAAGGATAAGGCAAGTGATAATAGAGTACTTTGTCCAAAGTTACCGAACATAAGTGGGATGGACCAGGAGCACACAACTGAGGGAACTGAGGGAAAGAAGTGCATCCTGAGGACAGAATGCTGAAGCAGAAAAAAACTGGGCAAGACTCAAACATCAAGAAACTTGGGTTGTACACCTGTGTTTTCTAGAGTAGAAAAATAGATTAGGGATAATAGCCCCATAATTGTGCTAAAGCTGATTAACAAATTTATAGGATTCTGCCTCAATTATTGGTGGACTGGTTGGATCCTAACAAAAATTAATGGAGTTAATAAACATCATACAAAAAGACTCAACAGAAATTATGGGATTGAAATAGTAGTAAAAAGCCTTTTGTAACAACAACAAAAAACTCAGGACCTAGCTGGATGATGGTGGCACATGTTTTTAATCCCAGTATTTTTGCAGCAGAGGCAGTCAAATCTTCATGAATTTGAGGCCATCCTGGTCTACAGAATAAGAATGAGTTCCAGGACAGTCAAAGCTATGCAGAGAAACTCTGTCTTAAAAAATCTTCAGAATCATATGGATTCATGGTAAAATCCTACCACACTTTCAAAGAAGATCTACACCCAACCTTTCTTAAACTATTTTTTAAAAACAAACTGAAAAAGCACTCCCAAACTTGTTCTATGAAGCCTATGTAACTCTAATACCAAAACCAGGTGAAGACAAAACAACAGAAGAATAAAGAACACTAAAAGCCAAGATTCCTGATGAATATAGACTGAAAACTCTTGAGGCCTGCCCCCTATCATAGTTACAGCAATTTTGTTCCATCCTCACCAGCTAATTCATATTGTTGCTGAAATATGCCTGCCAGTCACTGACACAGAAAAACTATCTTGAATCAGAGCATGGTCATGCTGATCACGTATTCTATTATAGTATGTATGTTATGAAGCTTGTTAATCTTAAGAAATTCCACAATAATAAGCTTTACTTAGGACTCATCAAATTAAAGGTCAATGTGAACTATTATGTCTAAAGAACCCTGAGTCAGGGCTGACCACTGGATTGGTCTTCCAGCACCTGCATATGAGCTGATTATTTTGTGGTTTTAACCTTTATAAAGCTGGAGAAAAGATTGAGGTCATAGCCTCAGTTTCCAAAGTCTGAGTCACATCCATGATAAGTTAGTCTTAGGGTACATTCAATGAACCATTCCTGTCTGAGATCAGCGTTTGTTGGTGGGGTGACTCCTAAACCCCCAAAATATCTACGAAATAAGACTTACAACCAGAATATAGATATACTTCAATAAAATTATTCACCATGACTAAATTGGCTTCATCACTGAAATGCAGGTATGATTTAACATATGAAAATCCATAAATAAATCATATAAATAAACTTAAAGAAAGCACATGATCATCTCAACAGATATAGAAAAGTATTTGAAAAAAATGCAGAATACCATCATGATAGAAGTCCTAGAGAATGTATGACTAGAGGAAACAAAACTCAACGCAAGAAAAGCTATATATACAAAATGCACAGCCAACCTCACCTTAAATCAGCAGAAACTTGAAGCAATACCACTAGAAGACACAGACAGGGCTGTCTTCTATCCCCACTCCTTTTTAATATTGTACTCAAAGTACTAGCTGAGAGAATGAGGCAAGAGAAAAAAATAAAGGAATGTAAAAAAGAAAAAACAGAGCTAAAATATCCCTATTTGCAGACGACAAGACACAATGCAATAAAGAACTTCAAAATTCTATCATTCTAGAAACATTAAAAATTTCAGCAATGTGGCAAGACACAGGATCTAGTTAAATAAATAAATAAATAAATAAATAAATAAATAGTTTTTCCATACACCAATAAGAAACAAGGGTGAATATTGACACACTTTCATTCACAATATCCTCAAAGAAAATAAAATATCTGGAGATAACCATAACCAAGGAAAGGGCCTTTACAATTAAAAAATAAGTTAGATCTCTGAAGAAAAAAATGGAGAATAACACTTGAAAATAGAGAGACATCCTGTGCTCATAGATTGGTAGGATTAATATTGTAAAAACATGTTATCAAAAGCTATTTATAGGTTCAATGTAATCCAACCAATATCCATATCTGATCCTTCACCAAAATAGAAAAATATCCTAAAATTTAAACAAACCACAAAATCCAACATAGCCAAAACAATCCTGAACAAAAAGAACAATGTCAGAGGGATTATAACTTCAGATATTAAAATATATTATAAAACCATAGCAATAAAAACAGTACGATACAAGAATGACAACAAAGCAAAAAACACAACACAAAATAAAACAAAAAACAGACAAATGAAACAAAACTGAACACCTGAACATGAACATACATAACTTTACCAACTTAACACTTGAAAAAGATGCCAAAAACATACACTGGAAAAGAAGAAAGTATTTTCCATAAATTGTGCTGGGAAAACAAGTTGTCTACATGGTGACAAATGAAATTAGACACACATCTATCAACTTACACAAAAATTAATTCCAAATGGATAAAAGACCTAAACGTGAATTCTGAAAGTGCTAGAAGAATACATGAGAAATGACCTACATGATATAGGTTTAGAAAAGGACCTCCTCACTTGAACTCCAATTGCCAGAGAATTAAGGCCAACAATTAACAATCAGATTTCATAAAAGTAAAAAGTGACTGGACAGCTAAAAATAACCCAGAAGAGGAAGCCCATGTAATGGGAAAGAATCATAGTCAGAATACATCTGACAAAGGATTAATATCCAGAATATATAAAGAACTCAAAAAATATTTTCTTAAATGAATAAAAATAAAACAACAACACAAAATTACCCATTCAGTAAATGGGCTGGGGACCTTAACAGAAAGTTTGAAAATACACAGTATCCTTACCATGTTCATGGTAGACTATCAGAAGTGATAGTTAACTACGAAGTGATACAGAAAGTTATGACCTTTGCTAAAAGGAGTCTGTTCACTAACACAGGCAAAAAGCACTCAAAGTTGTAAGCCATTTTATCCCTCTCTCTCTTTATTCCTTGAGGTTAATTGCAACTTCCTGAGCTGACTTTGTGTGGAGAGGGTGGCCATGTTCCATGTGGCCCAGGAATCTCAGGATGTTACTATTTTAAAGATCCTCATCTTCAGGTGTCTGGGAGGTTCATAGTGATTCCAAAACTCAAGTAAGGCCTAAAGGAGTGATCTTGTCTAATTCTCTTTCACATTTTGCAGACAAGAAGACTGAATTCCAAAAGGATAAAAGAGTTGGCTTGAGGCCAAATATTTTAGGGACAGAGGCAAATGTAGATACCAAGACTGAAAGGCTAGTGCTCTTTCTCCTGCTACACAACTCCTTGTAAACTTTCACTTTCTTTTTTATATAGTAGAATACATTTCATTAACTATACCAACTTGTCTCAAGATATCATTATAATAAAATCTTTCAGTAAAAAAAAAGGCAAGAGACATAAGTGAGCAGTGCTCCTCAAATTAAAGGTTCATTGTTAAACTTATCCATCAAGGGATAATTGTGTGCAGTGGAGGTTTTGAGGGAAGAAAACTCCTGAGCCTTAAGAACACACTCTTAGAAAGCTTTAAAGCTAAGTTGTAGGGCCCAAAAGATGGTTCAGTGGGTAAGAATATGGGCCAATGATAATCTGCATTCAATTCCAAGAGCCCACATGGGAGAAAGAGAAAAATTTTTCCTTCAAGTTGTCTTCTGTCTTCCACATATGCATGGTAACATGCCCTCTTTCTGTGAATACACACACACACACACACACACACACACACACACACACACAGAGAGAGAGAGAGAGAGAGAGAGAGAGAGAGACAGACAGACAGACAGACAGACAGACAGACAGACAGACAGACACATACACAGATATAAACACAAGCAAACAATTAAATTATAGGTATAATATTTGAATGACTATTAACAATTATAGCTAAAAAAAACCCAAAAGTTCTAGTATGTACCAGGCTCTGTTCTTAGCCTTTATCAATAATAACCCATCTAGTCCCTGTAAGATTAAATTTAAGTTGCATTGTACATGTTCATTAAAATTGTACATTAATATTTTGAACCAATGAAGTGTTTTAAACAAGTGTTTTAACTCTATTATGCATTTTCTTAGTATATCACAGGCTTCAACTGATGGAAAAACACTGGTCTACTGAACTTGGAAAGATCAAGCCAGCATGTACCATCTCTCATGTATTTCCCTGTCTGTTCCCTTCTGCATCTATCTCTCCATTCATCCATCTAACTATCTGACATTACCAATTTGTTCCTATAAAACAGGTACTATTCTTGGCAATAGTGATAGAAATACGAAAAGGATACACAACACTTGAGTTATTCACAGTTTAATAGAGGAGTGTTAAATAGGAACAAGCCACAGAGCAGAAGCCAGTGTTAACAATGGCATCACGGTGTGAGTAGGAGTCACATTATCTGATTGGTTTCATTGGCTTAAAGGAAAATCTTGAGAAAGATTTCCTTAAGTTCCTTGCATCGTGGCACATGCATATAATACTATTGATGGGGAAACAGATGAGCAGCTCAAGTAAGTTCAAGGCCAACCTGATCTACATAGTGAGTTTCAGGCCAGCCAGAGTACATAACTGAGAACTTGACTTTAAAAAAGATTATTAAGAAAGACTACACTTAAAGAAGATTTGATAATAGCATTAGGAGACTCCTGCAAGAATTCTTCAGCTTCTAAAGCCATAGTGCCTAACTTAGTTAGAACTTTTATTGCTGTGATGAAACACCATGACCAAAAAGAAGGTTGAGGTGAAAGGAGGGTTATTCAACTTTCATATCCATATTGCTTTGCATCATCAGAGAATGTCAGGACAGGGACTCAAACAAGGCAGGAATCTAGAGGCAGAAGCTGATACAGAGGCCATGGAGGAGTGCTGCTTACTGGCTTGTTCCTTATGACTTGCTCAACCTGCTTTCTTATAGAACCCAAGACCACCAGCCTATGGATGGCACCATCCACCATGAGCTGGACCCTCTCCCATCAATCACTAAGAGAATGCCCTACAGGTTTGCCTGCAACATGATCTTATAGGAGCATTTTATTTATTATGGTCTCTTTCTCACAAATGGCTTTAGTTTGTGTCAAGTTGACATAACATGATCTAGCACAGTGTCCTTAAAATTTGGACACAAATCCTATTTCTCAACATAAATACATAAATGTACTTGTGTATGCATTTCACCTTTTCATAGATGAGTTTGAAATCTAACTTCATCACTGGCTGGCTGTGAGGCTCTGTTACCTAATTAGTAAAATGAGTGTAACAATAGCACTTGTCATCCTCTTAGGGTGGTTGTGATGGAAAATGCAAAATTGTGTGTTAAGCACCTGCAGAGTCTTGGCAATCAATAAGTCAGAGTTCTGTTTTCTTTCCCTAAGTGGAATTTAATTTTCAAAAGTAGTGGAATGGCAACATAGCCAAGAGGGTGAACTGATCTTTTCTTTTTCCGATGGAGTCTATTTCTTCCTGCTTCCTCTACAATACAGATTAGTTTGTCTGGCCTCATTTTCCCAAGAGGCTTCTGGGAGCCAACTCTGTAGATTATTCAAAGTCCCTTAGGCTACCTAAAGAGGTCAGACCGCTGCTCAGAGCAGGAGGCAACTCTGAAACTCCTTTTGGGAAAACTTGTGCCTGAAATGACTTTAATGCCTTTTCTTCCCAGACTTTTAGAAATTCATAGTTGTATAGCAATCTCCAATTCTAAGAGAGTAATGGGTGGTTGGAGATGCTGGGTCTAGCCTCTAATGTAATCTTCCATACTAACATTTAGCTTCTGTGCCAGGGTCTATATCAGTTTCCTAGAGCTATGGTAACAGAGTATCACATATTAGTACCATCACTATCACCTGCTCCTTAGTTTTTGTCTGGTTGCTGGCAATCCTTGGGCATGCAGCCTATACATGTAGCATGTATATGTACAGTCATTTTCTCATCCCTTTCTCCATGGCTATGTCAACTCCCCCCTCTACCCTTTTCCCTTTCCTTCTCCTTCTTCAGTTTCCTCTCTCCCCTCCTTCCCCACCCCTATTTGTGCCAATCACTATCCGTGGGCAAACTACTCTTTTGTGTCCTTTATAAATCAAGACATAGCCCACATAGCAACCCAGTCCAGTTAAGTACCTCATGAGTAGTCCTTCCTTACCAGCAGATAAGGAATCTGGGACACAGAGAGTAAGTTGCTCAAGATTATACAACTAAAAGGAAAACACTAGCCCAGTTTTATTGAACATCTACAATATATCAGGCATTTTTTGTCATTTATTTCCTCGTTGAGTTTGCCCTGAAAACCTATGGAACTATTATGGTTCTTTCTGTTTTATAGATGGGGAGCCTCAGAGCAATGTGGTGACTTGCCCATGCATGCCAGCAGTGGCACATAAACCCATGCTTTTGCATTTAGCCAACACTGTCCTGTTGTAGAGTGAAAATTATGGAGATCATTTTAGGTTTTAAGTTTGTAGAATTTACTTTGGATATATAGGATATTCTTTAAGTTTTCAATAAGGGCATGGAAATTTTCTGTGTGAAACGAGCCATGAAGCAAGCCAAGAATGTGGAAAGACCAGTCACCATTACTGGAACTAGCTGACTGCAAAGAGAAAGGAAAGAATGCAAGTGAGCTAGGTGGAAGCAAGCTGGGAACCAAGCTGGTAACTGCAGTGACAGGGCAAGGCCTCAGTGACAGGGCAGGACCACATTCTTGAGAAAGATTAGCGTACAGAGAGTTTTCACATGACCCTGACTCACATAGGTTGGGTTCCTTTGGAATGTTCCGCTATTTTTATGTTATGCCACCTTAGCAACTCCTCATCCCCCTCCCGATTCCTTGGTTTGTGGTTTTTCCCTTTAAAAACCCCTCTCAAACTGGCTGTCTTGGTCGATTCAGCTCCTGCATGAGCAAACGAATTGACCGGCAGCTAGCTGTCACATGCCTGAATAAACCTCGCTATTGCTCCAATTCATGGTGTCTCGAGCAGATTACTGAGTGGTCGTGACCTTCCGAGACTTGAGTGAGGGTCTCCCCTCTGCGAAGGTCTTCACTGTTAACATATCTCATGGACTCTCAAGCTCACTTTGGCATGTTCTCCACATATGTTCACTGTGGGTCTCACATTTTAGTGATTGACCTGGTCCAAGAATTCTCCTCCAGTGCTATGCCTTATGGTCCCCATTTATCCTTTGAGGCCTGACTGATGCTCTTCCACTTGATAATACAACTCTAAGGAACTGCAGTTCAAATACCTGAGCTCTTATTTTTGTTGCTGCTATGGCAGGGTAAGCTCAAGCACATAGTATTTCTAATCTGCAAGTAAGTCTGGCTAATTCACATCCTTGTGTGGGATTTTTAACATTGGAGGTAAGCCAGAAGCTTCACTGTTCTTCAATAGCTGGGAAATATCAACCTCCCCTGGGAAAGACTGACAAGAACACAGAAGGAATGGAGACAAGAAGGGGGAGCAATGACTGGATGCATTCTTTTTTAATGCCATGTATCCTCAGGCTAGCTCTACTCTTTTTGTCCAGCTCTATCATGGTAACAAACACATTCTGCCTCTTTTTTTTTTCTTGCCAAGAAATCGAGTTAGGTGTCTAGTCACTTTCAATCAAATAGTATTTGCACCTCAACATGTGAAACAAGATTTATGACAATTTCATGTGATAGTGTGATAGCATTCAATGAAGCACTCATAATGTTTCTCTGAGCTAATACCCCCCATTGGACCGATGAGAAAGCTGAGCCACAATAGAGAAATGGAATAAATGGTCTGGCATCTCACAGTTAGCCAGTGGGAAAGCCAGGTACTTGAGCCCTTCTCAGCCTTGACTTTTGAATATTAGTAATTTCATCTCTGAAACAAGCATCATATCCCTATTTTCTTTTCTGTCTCTCCTCCCAGACTAGAGCGTCTTCACCTCTTCCATAGTATAGTACAATAGGATCCCAAGTAGTCTCCATGTCCTCCCTTACTTACAAGCCATTGTTTTCGAAACAATTTTTTTCTAAAACACACTCACTGTGTATGTAACTTACTGATTAAGCCACCTTTGAGGGTTGCCTATTGTCTACTTAGCAAACTCACTAGGTGTATCTTTTAGGACATGCTACTATTGAGGCTACTCAACCTTATATTTCTCTTCCTGTTTCTGTTAAGTCCATATTCCAGCAATGCTAGACAGACACTATATCTCTCCACTCCTGTGCCTTATTCACATTTTTCTACCCAAATCTCCCTGAAAACCATTCTTTAAGGGGTATCCCAGGGATTATTACTTTCATAAAACCAACCAGAGTTCACAGACCCTTGCTTCTCTTCATTGCAAGTGATCTTTACAGTCTCTTGAGTATCACAGTCATCATAAGGGTTTTGTTGAAGTCTTTAACAAACCAAGAGTCTAGAAGACAGAATAGCTACCTTCTATAATAATTGTATGTGAGGAGTGCAGTTAACCACCCAAATGGCTACTCCATGATTAGAGGAGGTTAACTGTGAATAAGAAAGAGAAAACACCCAGAGACATAAGGAAGAGTTTAAAGCAGAGAGAAAAAGAAGCAGACTGGACATAGCCAGGGCTATCTATGACATGAGGGAGAATAGCACTGGGGGTGGGTCAAGGATGACATGACCTTGCCCTTACAAAGAGGGAGCTGATTTGGAACAGCCCAGAGGTGAGAAGGTGGAGAAGGTTTACCTAACCACCAGAAATCCTTCTCTATAATACAGATTAAATTGAGCCTAGATTCAATTTTGGATCAAGCCAGTGGCCTTGTCCTTTGGGGGTGGGGCAATGGCACACCCTTTGGATATAACAATAGTTCCATTTAGCAATCACCTTCATTCCCTTCTGCATGCCTCACCCCATGTCTATGCTTCCTGCAGGTGCTGAGAGGCTTAGGAGAATAGTTCCCACTTATCCATGGGGAATGCCTTCTAATACTCCCAGTGGATGCTTAAAATCACAGGCAGTACTGAACTCTACTCATGACTGTATTTGTTCTTCTACAAATGTGCCTATAATAAAATTCATTTTATTAGCTAAGCACAATAAGATATAAACAACATTACCACTAAAATAGAACAACTATGACATACCACAGTGGAAACTATTTAAAACTTTTATTTTTCTGGGATTTTAACATCATCAGACTGGTTGTTGAGAGGAAGGAACTGAGGCATGATGAAGCATATAAAACTGAGGACAGCTAATGTGTCATATTAAAGCAGCATAACAAGAGTGCGTTTTGACCGCTGTTCTTTATAACATAAATTTGCCATGAAATACTTTATAAATGAGCAGACATAGTCATCACTGTAGCTCCTCTCACATTGTCATAGGAATTCCACGGGGATTCCTGTCACCTCCACCAGAAAGTGTGTCTCACTTTTGCAAATATCTTGAAAAGGCTCCTGCACAGGCAATCCTATTCCTACTTTTGCAAAGATTATAGGAGGATCGCTCTGATCTGCTAGTGACTGACTACTCTTCTGTTTAAACAAAGAATCTGAGACCATATCCAGGTTCAAGTAGAAACAGAGTCAATGAGTAAATAGCCATTCTTGCCAGAGGCTAAATATTCTGAATATTTATCTTATAATATCATGGCTATACTAACAGCAGAAACTCTGAGTGGGCTAGTTAAAACAGAGTACTGAATCTCAATCCTAAAATTTGGGGTTCAGTAGGTTTAGGGTGAAGTCTAAACATTTATATTACTTACAACTTCTCAGGTGATGCCGATGCAAGCCAAACTTTCACATGAGTTTGATCCTTTGCTTTCGCATAATAAAACAAATTCTAATTTAATAAGTCATGGGAGAAACCCAAAAGTTTATCTCTTATTAGCACTCAGGAAATTTCCATATTGTATCATGGGTCATATATACCTTGAATAGAAAGTCACACACACACACACACACACACACACACACACACACACACACACACTGTTAGCCATTATTATTCCAAATGCTGGCAATATCAGTTCTACCACTTTTGTCCATCTTTCAAAATAGAGAGGAGAAAACAAGAAAGCAGAAAGAGGACAAGGATGGAGAAAGTAAGCAGAAGTCTTATGAGGGCAGATGCCACACAGTGGGTAAGGAGCTATGATTTCACAGTGGGATAGATGACATCTCTTCCTGTAAATTGCTCTCTGGGTAGTTTTGTAGATTTTTATACCTCTGTTCACAACATATTTGTTATAACAAGGTTGTAAAGTGGACCAATGTTGTCCAACATTGTAGTTAATCATATAATCTTTATATATAAGTGTGTTAAAGAGGCAAGGAAATACCAAGAATCTACTGACCACAAATGGGGGAGTGAAGCCCATATGCTCTTTCATAATTCAAAAGTGATGATCATACTTGTATAACTATGATCATACTTGTAAAAAGAATTCTAGGGTTCTGTTTTTCCACACAAGAACACCAGTAAATGGAAATAGCAACTTAGTAACTTCTTTATAAATATTTTCTTCATAGGATGCAGAAAAGAAGATTGGTTTAAAAGGTGGAAGAAATGGCTCAGCAGGTAAGAACACTTGCTGCATTTCCAAAGGATCTGGGTTAAGTTTCCAGCATACATTTGGTGCCTCACAACCACTTGTAAATTTAGTTCCAGGAAATTCATTGCCCTCTTCTGACCTCCACAGGCACCTGCACAATATGGCACACATACAAACACTTAGGCACACAGTCACATGCAAAAACACACACACACACACGATAGATAGATGATAGATAGATAGATAGATAGATAGATAGGTAGATAGATAGATAGATAGATAGATAGATAGATAGATAGATAGATAGATAGATAGATAGATAAGTAGAGATAGACAATACACAAGCAAACTATATTTAACTGAAACAGCCATGTTTAGAACCTTTATGCTCTAAAATCATGTGTAGAATAGTAGTATCTCTGGTTAGCAGTTAGATAAAACTTGGATATGTACTAACAGAGAAGTAAACTCTAGATTATATAATGTAGTTGTGAATTCGGAAACAAATATATACGTGCAAAGCCAATCTTCTTTTCTCTAACAATTACTTCTACTCTTAGTTCTCCTATTTTTATAGAAATTACAAATTTCCAACTCAAAGTAAACTGTCATTTATGAGATTTATCATAGATTCTTTGGAGTAAATACTTAACCTGTAATGTTTACCCTTTTCTTATTTATTTTAGGAGTTGGGGGTTACATAGGATCTACATGACTTGTTTCACAGCTTTAGCATTACTTATATGTATTTATTTTATTTTTTGTGTTACAGGGTTACAGATGGTTGTGAACCACCATGTGCAGACTGTGGGACTGAACTCAAGCCCTCTACAAGATCAGCAATTACTCTTAACCACTGAACCATCTTTTCAGCCACATTTCCTATCCTTGATGAGTTTAAGTTCTGGGATGATATTCACTGTCTATTTCATGCATTCTGTCTATTTTTTTGGTAGATTGTGTATCATAAGGAAGTATGTTGGTTTCATTCTAATCTTTGTTTACATGGCCCCCACAAATGGTTTGCCTCATTCTCTCTGGCTGTGCAGCTTTCCCAAAGCTACTGAAGTATTTATAAGCAGCATCCTAGAGTCAAAGGAGCAAGGAGAAGTATCAGTCAGCCCTCACTATCATTTCATACTGTTCTCTGCTAGTTTTGAGGAATGAAAGATGTCCTTACTGCTCAAAGAATGTCTTTGGATCAAGATGCATCTACAGTCAGAAATCCTGAAGGGAAAGATGATAAGGCACAGATTGATTCACTGCCTTCTTGTCTTGGCAAAATGAATCTGGACCATTCTGACTAGTTTACCAGAAAAGAAGTGATCATAGGATATGAGATCAGAGAAATGTGTTTGGAGATGACTTCAACCTACAGGAATCTACAGCAGCTGGAGGAAATGTCTTGATGGTTAATGGATTTAGAGATCTAGCCTAGCTATGTAACATTCAGAGGCCAGTGAAATCTTATTTCTTTAACTATGGACTAGAGTTGTTTCTAATATTTTTGTCTATTTAATGTCTTTTAGCTTTATCTCTGATAAGTTATGTTGATATTTCAGGGAAATTTTTCCTCTTAAAATAAAAGTTGATGTAAGGTGATCTTTACACATTCTCTCAGGAGGCCTGACTAGTGAAGCCTGCCAAGCATCTCATTAACTAATGCCATAACGATGACAGTCCTGGCATATGGCCCATCCCGTTAGTTTAGAACCACATATCTGTTTCAAGTAAATATGTATTTTTATCTGAGTTTAACAAAAAAGGTTTTAAATCAAATGCATGCACATGTTAATAAAAGGATAGCATTATTTGATGAAATAATATCAAGGAGCTTATGTGCAAAATTCACATGACAGCAATTTGACCACATGTAGAAATATAGCTTTTAAAACGAATTTGTCAGACTAGAGAAATGGCTCACTTATTAAGAGCACTTGTCACTCTTCCAGAGCACCCAAGTTCAATGCCAAGCAGTCACGTGGTGGCTCACAACTACCTATGACTGCAATTTCAGGGAAGTCAGTACTCTTTTCTGGCCTCTTTAGTTACCAGGCACACATACGTTGCACAAATGTATGCATAGCCAAAGTATTCATAACCATAAAACACAAATAAAAACTGAAGTATGGAGCTTGTTTTCTATGTATAGTCCTTTATTTCAATCACACGCTTAGGGATTTATAAAAAGAACTGATTTGAGGTATACACACTAAAATTGATTTTGATTATGGTGCAAAATGTTGATTCTACTCTAGCAAGAATAAAAGGATGTATCAATTATAAAACAGTTCTTAAACCCATCAGAAATCTGATAACATAGGACAACCTAGTTAAATGAATTCTAGAATAAGCAAACTCTCAAAGGAAACAGATCTATTTCATGTTTGTGAGAGTAGAGGAGAAAATGAAGGTGTCACACATATAGTTCATCAAAAGTGGCTCAGTAGTTAAGAGCACTGGCTGCTCTTCCAGAGGGCTCAAGTTTGATACCTAGCATCCACATGGTATTTCAGAATCACCTGTAACTCCACTTACAAAGAATCCAATGCCCCTTGGGTCTCTGTAGGCACCAGGCATACATGTTGGATTCAGATATATGCAGGCAAAATACTAAGACATATAAAATAAATACATCTATAAAATATCATGTTATTATTTAAATTAATTCTTTTTTATTCACTTTACATCCTAGCTGCAGCCCCTCTCCTCTCCTTCTAGTCCTGCCCATACAAATATCTTCAACATCACCCCCCCATTCTCCTCAGAGAAGGGTAAGTCCTCCTTGAGTACTAACCTACCCTGGGACATATATTCCTAGCAGAACTAGGCACATCCTTTACTACTGAGGCCCAATCAGACAGTTTAGGAAGGGGAAGGAGATCCAAAGGCAGGCAACAGAGTCAGAATCAGCCCCTGCTCCAATTGTTAGAGAACCCACATGAAGACCAAATTGCATATTTGCTACAAATGTGTAGAAGCCCTAGGTCTAGCCCCTGCATGTTCTTTGGTTGGTGGCTGAGTCTCAGTGATCCTCCATGTGTGGGCCCAGGTTAGTTCACTTTGTAGATCTTCTTGTGGTGCCCTTGACCCCTTCAGCTGTAACTATTTGAAATTTTGACTTTAATGTTGTTCTTGGATTTTGACACAAGGAGGGGTTTTTCCCCTTGACTGTGCTGTTATGAAAACCTGTCATTTTAATCCAGGTTTTATTTGTATTTGGAATAGAAGTTTGATTTTGGTTTCATTTTTATTTCAGTTTATCTCTTTGAAATGGTTTGCCTGCATGTGTCTGTTCATCTTGTTTGTGTAGTGCCACAAAGAACATAAGAGAACATCAGATCCCTGGAGAGTGCAGTTACAGACAGTAATGAGTGGTCATGTGTTTGGGAATTGAACCTGGGTCCCCTGGAGGAACAACCAGTACTCTGAGCCATTGAGATATTTCTCCTTGCCCAAACTCAGTATATATTGTTGAGAAGTCCCTTTGACTTCACATTTGTGGGTAATGAAATAATGGTAAGCATGTTAATGACATAATTGAATTTATATGAATGATTTCATATGCTTTATGCTTCACCAAAGTTAGTATTACTCATATGAAGCTATATTTTTATGCTTAATTTGCTCTGGGGAACTTTCCCTCAGCAAAAAAATGTAGATTCGTTACAGTGCATTTTGATTCAATATTCAAAGTTTCTTACAGCTTCCCCACAAGACTATTCAAATGTATGGCATGTGTCAGAACCATGGGAAAGAGGTGATGAGGCATGCTTAGCCACTGTCTCTTATGTTGTTTTCCTCTGATGGTTCCCAAACTGTAGTATTTTTGTTAAAACGTCTCTCATAATGTTTTCAATTTTCTGAATTTGTATCTATAAAATTTTCAAAAAGAATGAATCATCTTGCTCAAATAAAACAAACAAACACTGATGTTTCTTTGGTATTGAAGCCACAAAACTTCCATATTTTCTTGGGTTACAAAAGAACTTAAGATGTTATGGCTGTAAACTTATAGGCTATACTTTACCCAAAGCATCCAACAGTTTATTTTGTTGTGATTTTCTGAAGCTCCTTGTTGTCTTATGGAAAGATTTCAATTTTGATGCTCCTTGCTTTTTTTTTCCCTTGAGACACCATTTTTCCATCTGTCCAAAGAGGAGGGCCCAGAACCAAGTTCATTTTACATTAGTCTTACCCAGAATCACATTCTTGTACAGTGTATTTTTCAGCAACAGTTATTAGAATCGTAGACTATATGTGCTATAAATTAATAACCAACAGAAAAAATACAATAGGATAATTAAAACTTACAAAAATACAAGTGCTGTAGTCCACATCATCACCTCATCTGTCACATCAAGCTTTATAGAGATTTTTCTGACAAGTGTTTCTCAGATGAGTACTCCCCTGATGTCACAGAGAGAGATAGAGACAGAGACAGAGACAGAGACGGAGACAGAGACAGAGACAGAGACAGAGAGAGACAGAGACAGAGACAGAGAAAGAGACAGAGATAGAGACAGAGACAGAGACAGAGAGAAAGATAGAGAGAAAGAGAGAGACAGAGACAGAGACGGAGACAGAGACAGAGATAGAGAGAAAGAGAGAGAAAGAGAGAGACAGAGATAGAGACAGAGACAGAGACAGAGACAGACAGAGACAGAGACAGAGATAGAGACAGAGAGACAGACAGAGACAGAGACAGAGACAGAGAAAGACAGAGACAGAGAAAGACAGAGACAGAGAGAGACAGAGACAGA
>NW_021620798.1:386410-405907 GCF_004785775.1 Grammomys surdaster
AGAGACAGAGACAGAGACAGAGAAAGAGAGAGACAGAGATAGAGACAGAGACAGAGAGAGAGATAGAGACAGAGACAGAGAGAGACAGAGACAGAGACAGAGACAGAGACAGAGACAGAGAGAGACAGAGAGAGACAGAGACAGAGATAGAGAGAAAGATAGAGAGAAAGAGAGAGACAGAGAGAGATAGAGGCACAGAGAGAGAGAGAGACAGAGATAGAGAGAGAGACAGAGACAGAGACTGAGATAGAGACAGAGACAGAGATAGAGACAGAGACAGAGATAGATAAATAGAGAGAGAGAGACAGAGAGACACAGAAAGAGACAGAGAGAGAAAGACAGAGAGACACAGAAAGAGACAGAGAGAGACAGAGAGAGAAAGGGGGGAGAAAATTGAAAATCCATCATAAGAAACATAATCCTATTCAAAGAACATGAAATAGAAAACAATGGATATTTGCAACATATATATATATGTGTGTGTGTGTGTGTGTGTGTGTGTGTGTGTGTGTGTGTGTAATCACATAAAAAAAGGCCAACAAACAACAAAACCTGTAGAATTCTATCATGACCAGAATTCCTAACCATCGTGTTATGTTGTAAATGAAATGGAGATTCTAATATTCATTCCATAAGATTATTTGATTCCATAATGCAATACATTACTACTTATCATGGGTACATGGCAACTACTATATGTAAGTAAACACTGATATATTACAAGTCATATTACTGTGAGTAGATTCATTAAGCCATCTTTCAAATTTTTAGTGTATTTATTTTATGTGTATGAGTGTTTTAACTGCATGTATATATGTTGTATACCATTTGTATGTCTTGTGCCTGAGTAGACTTGAAGAAGGCATTGATTTCCCTGGAAAAGGATTTATGGATGGATATAAGCTATCATGTTGGTTCTGGGAACTGAACCTGGATCCTTTGCAAGAAAAACAAATGCTCTCCAACCCCATCCTTAAGATACCTTAATCATGTGTTGATTCTATTGTATCTAGGCATTTAACTACCAAACTTCCAGTTTGTCAGATACTACTAATAATTATTGAGTTCTTACAATACACCAGCATAGTACTGAATGCTTTACATGTAGCATGTATAGCAACACTCTAACAAAGGTACTGACTTCGCACTTCTTTTATGGAAGAGGTGGAGACCAAGATAAGTTAAATAATTTTTCCAAGGTTTTCTGATCCTTGTGGAGTTCCAGTATCTTAAATTCTGTGTGTCTGGCTTAGCTCACTTCTCAAATCCATTCTCCAATGCCTGCGACCTGGCTCTGTTTTCTCTTTCAAAGCCAATGAATGATCAGTTCACAGTGCTGTCCATAGCATTTAAAAGAGAGTAGGGCAAGTGACTTTGTTTAAAAAAAGGCTTATTTGGCTAGTCAGAATCTGATTTCTGTTCAAGAACATTTTAACATAATAGTAATTTCAAGATGTAAATTAGTGATTTTCCCAAAGCAGACAGTACAAGTAAAACATAAATTATGTTTCCTAGCAGTATCTGAATAATACATATGCATGGTATGAATTCTTAGTGATAGTTTAAAATTCAAATGGAAATTCGATCACTTATATTATTGTTTGATTAAAACTGTTGAAATTAGTGATGCATCATATTATACCAAATGCAAAGAAAAAGAGAAAATTTCAAAAGGCAAATTATATATGAATATGTGAAGGCCTGAATAAGAAATGTCCCACTGACCCATGTGTTTGAGCAGTTGGTCCATGTTGGTGGTACTTTGGGGAAGGTTATAAAGCCATTAGGAGGTGGGGAGTCTTGCTGGAAGAAATATTTCCCTGATGGTGGACTTTGAAGTTTTATAGTCTGGCCCCACTTCCTGTCTGATTGCTATATTTCTTGAGTAGGTGAAATATAACTAGCCCACAGTCCATGTGAACCACCCAAAGGCCAGTAAGACCATTGTAGGACATGAACAGCAAGTTATTTCCTACTTGGTACTCAATGTTTGTAGTATTCTTTTTATGGTGTGATTCATATATGCACATGACTTCATGAGTAGCTTTATATATTTGTTCTCTTTGGATAGTCTCTCTCTCCCTCTCTCTCTCTCGCTCTCTCTCTCTTTCTCTCTCTCTCTCTCTCTCTCTCTCATACACACACACACACACATACACACACACACAAAGACACACACATAAACACACACACATACACACACAGAAACACACAATCACATACACACATTTATAGAAGAAGGAGGTCCCAAGTGTGTGTTCCTCAAGAATGTAAGATACAAATTAACAATACTTGCATGTTCCAAAAATCTAATGGGATTAAATAAATATAAAAAAGTATTTATGAAAGAAAATCATGAGGAATGTCAACAAAACTTCCATATTGTCCTGTAGGATTACATATGCAAGAAAATGATCTCAAATCCTGACAATAATTCTTTTTGAAGATTATATAACATTAAAATTCATAAGAAAACAAAACACTATGAATGGAGAATTGGGATTTCCCCAGCTATAAATAGTTCAATATTTAAAATTTACTTATGTATTGTTGAAACTGATTTTTTAAAATTAAAGACTAGCTCATTTTATTTGGATTGCTTGTTTTCTTAACCTTTAGGTCTTTTTGTTACTTGTTTATTCTTGGCAATAATCTTCTGTCAGAAGAATAGCAGTCAACAATTTTCTTCCATTCTGTGATCTGACTATTTGATTCACAACTCCCTTTGCCATACAGAAGGTTTTTAGTTTCTTGAGATCCCATTTGTTGATTGTCTTATTTCCTGTGCTACCAGTGCACGCCTACATGCCTCCACCCTGATGTCCTATTTTCTATTTGAGCATCTTTGTGAAAAATTAAGTAATTGTAGCTGCACAGATTTATATTTGAGTCCTCTGTTCTAGTCCATTGCTCTATCTATATTGTTGTTGTTGTTGCTATTTGTGCCAGTATCATGCTGTTTTTCTTATTAGAGCTCTAAAGTACAGTTTGAAATCAGGCATGGTGATAGCTCTCACAGCATTTGTTTGGATCAGAGTTGTTTAGGCAATCCTTGGTCTCCTGTGCCTCCATATAACTTTTCAAATTTTTTTCTATGTCCACTAATTTTCCTATGTTTGGAATTTTGATTGGGATTCCACTGAATCCATAGACTGGTTTGAATAATTTTCACAGTACTAATTCACAAATTTATGCCATTTGAATCCATGAGCATTGGAGATTTTCCATTTTTTCATGTCTTCCTCAATTTCTTTCTTAAATGTCTTGAAATTTTTGTTGTAAAGATCTTTCATTACCTTGGTTAGGTTTACTCACAGGTATGTTTTTGTGGCTTTTGTGGATGGAATTATTTCCCTCATTTTGTCTTTAAGCCTCTTTGTCATTGTTACATAGGAAGGCTATAGAACCAAATTGGAACAGAAAATTCTACAAAGAAGAAATGCATTAGAAACACACAGAGAGAGACAGATAACCCACAAAAATAAAAAAAATGTAAAAATGCAACGTGTAAGCAATATACTAGTAAAATTTAAAAAAGAAAAGAAATGCCCAGACAAATCATTATTAGACACACACACACCAAAAACCTCCAAAATATGCTAATTTTCCATTGTTTTCTTGTTTTATTCTTATTTGTTTCTTTGTTTTTAGTTGACTGGTTGTTTTCTAAAGAGAGAGAGAAAGACGACGTGGAGTTGAATGGATAGGAAGGCAGAGAGGAGCTGGAAGGAAAGGAGGGAAAAGAAACCATGATCAGAATACATTGTATGAAAATTTCTATTTTCTTTTAGAAAATTTCTTTTTTATTTCTTTTCTCATATATTACATACTGTCCCCAGTTTCCCCTCTCTCCCCTTCCTCTACTATCTCTTCTCCATCTCCCCCACCCCCCGTCTCGAGATCTACCCTGTCCTGTCCAACAGGGCATTAAACAGAGGTCCGGGGAGATCACCTGAAATAGAAGATGGGGGAAACAGGCGAACACAAGGAACACGGCTTGTCTATAGCCTGATCAAACCGTAATTTTTACTTTTTCACACACAGGTTATATATACAAAAAGGCAAGATGTGGGGAATGGGATGACACAGGAATGTGGGTGTTCAGGGGAATACAGATTGTTCAGGGGGAGTACAGATATCTTCCAGAACAGAGTGTCAGCTGGGTGAAAGTTCAGGGGACAGACCACTATGACTCCACCTATGATTCACTTGTCTTTTTCTAAGTTGGTACTATCCACCAAGGTTACCTATCTTACAAGGCCTATGAGTAGCCAGGCTTGGCAGCCTTCCACCAAAGCTGTTTGTTTACAATAACTCCCAGCTATCTGTTTCAGTGTTTTTCCACAGAGACCCGAGAGTTGGTGCTAGCAGGCATGTATGTCAGGCCTATTGCTGATTTTAGGCCTATGGCTGATTTTAGGCCTTCAATATATAAGCAGGGCTGCTCCCGACACTACCCCACCTCCCCTCGGAGAAGAACAGGCCACCCAGGGACATCAACCAAATGCAGCATAACAAGCTACAATAAGACAAGGCACATAACATCATCACATCAAGGCTTCTCATGGTAACCTAAAAGGAGGAAAGGGTCAAAAAGGCAGGGAAAGAGTTAGAGGCAGCCCCTGCTCCTGCCATCAGGAGTCCCAGAAGAACACTAATTATACGGCCATAATATATATGTAGAGGACCTAGGTCAGACCCATACATGCTCCCTGATCTGTGAGAGCCCACTTGAATCCTGGCCAGTTGATTCTGTGGACTGTGTTCTTGTGGTGTTCTCAATACATTTGATTCCTCCAATCTTTCCTCTCCATCCTCCATGGGACTCCCAAAGCTCTGCCTAATATTTGGCAGAAATCTCCATCTGTTTCCATCAGCTGCTAGCTGAAGTCTCTCTGATCACTCTGATGACAATTATGCTTGGCCCAGGTTCCAGCACATCATGCAGACATGACATACTGTAGGCAGGAGGTTTTGTGGTTGGATTGTTGTTCAAATCCCTCCACTGGAAGTCTTGTCTGATTACCAGAGATGGCCACTTCAGGATCCACTTCCTCCATGCTAGGAGTCTTAGTTAGGGTTCCCCTCCTAGATTCAATGGAATTTATATTGCACTAGGTTTCTACCTCTCTCCCCAAATGCCCCTCAGTTCCACTCATCTTTCCAAGTATTTTCTCCCTCCACCCCCACCTGACCCCTCCTGTTGCCATCCCCACTTGTCCCTAGTCCATCCACAAAATCTATTCTATTTCACTTTCCTAGGAAGATTCCTGTGTTCCTACCATGAGCTCTCCCAGTTACTCAGCCTTTCTGAGTCTTTGGACTGTAACATAATTATTCTTTACTTTATAGCTAATATTCACTTATAAATGAGTACACACCATGTTTGTGTTTCTGGGCTTGGGTTACCTGTCTCAGAATGATTTTTTTTCTAGTTCCATCCATTTAGCTGCAAATTTCATGGTGTCTTGGTTTTTAATAGCTGAATAGTATTCCATTGGGTAGATGTACTACATTTCCTTTAACCATTCATCAATTGAGGGACATCTAGTTTTTTCCAGTTTCTGGCTATTATGAATAAAGTTGCTATGAGCATAGTTGAACAAGTGTCCTTGTGGTATGGTGGAGCATCATTTGGGTACATGTTGAGGAGTGGTCTAGCTGGGTCTTGAGGTAGATTAATTCCCAATTTTCTGAGAAACATTCATATTGTTTTCTAAAGTGGCTGTACAAGTTTGCACTCCTATCAGCAATGAAGGAGTATTCCACTTGCTCCACGTTCTCACCAGCATGAGCTGTCATTTGTGTTTTTGATCTTAGCCATTCTGACAGGTGTAAGATGAAATCTCAAAGTTGCTATGATTTGCATTTCCCTGATACTAAGAATGCTGAACATTTAAGTGTTTCTCAATAATTTGAGATTCCTCTATTGAGAATTTTATGTTTAGATCTGTACTCCATTTTTAATTAGATTATTTAGTTCGTTGATGTCTAGTTTTTTGACTTCTTAATGTATTTTGGATCTTAGCCTTCTGTCAGATATGGAGTGGGCGAAAGAAAACCTTTTCTGATTCTGTAGGCTGTCATTTTGTCCTATTGTCAGTGCCCTTTGCCTTACAGAAACCTTTTAGTTTCATGAAGTCCCATTTATTAATCGTTTGACATTAATGCCTAAGCTGTTAGTGTTTTGTTTGGAGACCTACCTCCTGTGCCAATGTATTAAAGGCTATTCCCCACTTTCTCTTCTAACAGATTCAGTGTTTCTGGTTTTATGTTGAGGTCTTTGACCCACTTGGACTTGAGTTTTGTGCAGGGTGATAGACGTGAATTTATTTGCATCTTCTAAATACAAATATCCAGTTGGACCAGCAGCATT
Organism: Grammomys surdaster; assembly: GCF_004785775.1. NCBI lineage: Eukaryota > Metazoa > Chordata > Mammalia > Rodentia > Muridae > Grammomys > Grammomys surdaster. The sequence goes on from NW_021620798.1 coordinate 392,787, forward strand.
TATTGAAAACTCCTTTTTATCCATTGTATATTTCTGGCTTCTTTATAAAAAAAATTCAGGTGTCCGGGGGTATGTGGATTTATGTCTGGATCTTCAGTTTGTCTATTATCAACTTCTCTGCTTTTATGCAAATACCATGCATTTTTTATAAGTATTGTTCTTTAATACAGCTTGAAATCAGGGATGGTAATGCCTCTGGATGTTCTTTTATTGTATAGAATTGTTTTATCTACCACGGGCTTTTTGTTTTTCCATATACAATTGAGCATTATTCTTTCAAGATCTGTAAAGTATTGTGTTGGAATTTTGATGAGGACTGTGTTGAATCTACAGATTTCTTTTTGAAGATGATTGTTTCTATTATGTTGTGCCTGCCAATCCATAAGCATAGGAGATATTTCCATCTTCTGATATCTTCTTTAATTTCTTTCTTTGAAGACTTCAAGTTTTTGTTTTAGAAGTCTTTCACTTGCTTGGTTAGAGTTACCCCCAAGATATTTTATATTATTTATAGCTATTGGGAAGGATGTTGTTTCCCTGATTTCTTTCACAGCACCATCTGTATATAAGAGGGTTATGATTTTTTTGTTGTTGTTAATCTTGTATCCAGTCATTTCCTGAAGATGTTTATCAGCTACCAATTCCTTGGTAGAATTTTTTGGATTGCTTATATAAACTATCATATAATCTGTAAATGGTGATATTTTGACTTCTTCCTTTCCAATTTGTACACCCTTGATCTCATTTAGTAGTCTCATTGCTTTAGCTAGAAATTCAAGTACTATATTGAATAAATATGGAGAGAGTGGATAGCCTTGTCTTGTTCCTGATTTTAGTGAAATTGCTTTGAGTTTCTCTCCATTTAATTTGATGATGGCTATAAGCCTGCTGCATATTGTCTTTATTGTGTTTGGGTATGAACCTTGTAACTCTGATCTCTCCATGATTTTTATCATGGAGGGGGGCTAGATTTTTGTAAAAGGCTTTTTTCACCATCCAATGAAATGAGAATATCTATTTTCAATTTTAAAAATAAATATATTTAGACAGAAAACAATTTTGAAAATTTTCAACTTCCTTTACCCTCACAGAAATACAAATTAAAACTACTAATTTTTACCCAGTCAGAGGAGCCATCATCAGGAATATAAAGGACAATAAATATTGGCATGGACATGGCAATAATAAATGCAAGCACTGTTGATGGGACAGCCACTTTGGAAATAAGTCCGAAGTTTTCTCAGAAAATATGAAATAGAGCCATTATATGGACAAGGTATTCCACTCTTGGGTATATATCCAAAAGCCTTGGTATTCTACTACAGACATTATTTCAGGCTGTGGCTGTACACACCTTTAATCTCAGCCCTTAGGGAACAAGAGAAGGAAGATCAAACATTTCATGCCATAGTGAGTTACATAGTATGACCCTATATTAGGAAAACAAAAACAAAAAACGCTCCAAAGTTGAGAAATTAGGTGATTTAAACAATTCAAAGTCAGTATTCTAAACCCCGTGTTAAAGATAAATGAAGAGATGTTAATGAGCTGTAAACAAAGTCTGAGGGCATCTCTGAAAATGCAGCACAAAGGTGGAAAATTCAAACGAGAAGTCAAAAAACCTGAACCAGATGGCAATCAGTGATTTTAGAACTGTATACAATGGATATAATTTTTGTCAGAATTTAAAATATGTGAAATTTGCTAAACCTTTAGCTGCCATGAATAAAAGAAAATCATGTTGGCTGGTGAGATATATATATATATACAATCACCAATAAAGGGTTACAGAAAACAATACAGTAACATATTCATAGTTTAGAGGGAGAAATAACCATCCAGCGAAGCTATATACAGCTAAACTATCATCCTACAGGGAGCATAAAATAAAGAATTTTATAGACGTATAAATCTTGAGTCTATTACTCACAGACTAACAGAATTACTAAATGATTTGTACCAGAAGAAGAAGGTAGGGGCTAGAAAGTGTTAAATGCAAAAAGCACTGTAAACAAATAACTGCCTAAATACTTCAATCTATATTTCTAGTAATTTATACGACTTATAAAACATTTACCATGAGCAAGACACTCTCATAGGACTTTGCCACAGTCCCCGAGTCTGTTACTGATATAAGTTTACTTTGTAGACGAGAGAACTAAGACTTGAAAAACTAAGGCAACTCCACCATGTATTCACAGCTTGTGAGTGCAGAGGCTGCCTACAATAAGCACCAATTATTTAAAAAATAGCAATAAAACTGTTAAATAAAAGATGAAGCTAAACATTTAAACAACCGTAACATGGAAGGTGAAAATCAACATATTATTTTATTGTTCAGTAGGATACAAATACACATTAATAGCAGTTTCTGAGAAATGGAAAGAGCAAATACTTTAAAGTAACCACAAAAAGAATAGAAATAAGATATATAACAAATCAAGATGAAAAATGAATCTTAGTTGACTATAATGAAAATAGTATCAAATGCATAATTGTGGTGGCTTTAATGAGAAATGTTTGCCATTGTCTTGGACTTTTGAATACTTGTTTCCAGTTGGTAACATCACCAGGGATGGGCTGTGCCATTAAAAGTCCTATGCTGCTCTTAGTTTGTTTACTTTGCTTCATGGTTGTGCTTGAACTTTTGACTTCTCAGCTTCCTGTTCCTGATACCATGTTTACTACTTGTTCTCACACTGTCCTGCCATGATAGATCCTTATCTGCCTGGAACTATAAATCCCCCTCAGCCCCAGAAACCTCTTCCTTCTATCAGTTGTGTTTATTCACAGTATTTTATCACATTAATAAAAAAATTAACAGTAATGAAGGAAACTGTAAGCTAAAAGAAGGGAATATATCAAATGTGTAAATGATGAATGAAAAACAGATTATATCTACTAAATGAGTGAATCTCATACTGTATCAAAGTTAGCCAGCCACAGGCCTTTTGCAACAGGTATAGGTAAAAACTGTGACATGAAGAATAAAGGTATGTAGGAAGTTACACCAGTTAAATATTAACCAGAAGAAGTTGAAGACATGATATTAATATCAGACAAAATAGAATGTGCTGTGTAAAACATGAGAAAAGAGACATACCAATTAACAGTAAATAGAAACTCCAGATGGGTATGATGACACATATCTGTAATCGTAGTACTCTGTAGTTAGATGCACAAAGATCATGAGTTTGAGGTCAGACTGGGCTACTACATAGTGAGACCACATCTCAGAAAAGAAAAGATAAAAGGGGATGGCAAGATAGCTCAGCAATTAAGAGCATTTTTTTGCTCTCACAGAGGGCCCATATTTATTTCTTAGCACCCACATGGCAGCTAAAAACCATCTGTAACTCTAGTTCCCAGCCCTAGTGGGAGAATGTGCTACATACATGCAGGCAAAACACACACACACACATAAGGTAAAAACAAACTTTTTAAAAGGAAAAAGAAAAAAAATCAACCCAAAATAATGACAATGAAAGTCTTATATAGAAAAATTATTAGCAGAATTATAAATTTGATAAATTAATAGAGTGGACTTAGCTTTACTAAGAAATAAATGTTTCAGGCAAACAAAATTGGCCAAAGTAAAAAAGATTTGAATAATCCTTGTTCTCTAAATAAGCTATCACAGAATTTACTCTCTTCATGTGTACATCATAAGCTACAAAAGAGCCTAGTGTGGAGAAATTTGAGGGTGGGGTGGTGAGAGTGGGTGGTGGGGTGATGGGAGTGGGTGGTGGGTGGGGGCAAATTCTCATAGAAGCAGGAGGAGGGGGGATAGGATAGGGAGGTTCCTGGACAGGGGAAAATGGGATAAGGGGATAACATCTGAAATGAAAATACAATGTCCAATAAAAAAAAGCTACAAAATAGAACTCACTATGTTTCACCTTCCCCAAACCAAAATATATAGTTGTTTTTCTTTAACTGTATTTAATGCCATTAGAAATATGCAATAAAAACATATTAAAAGGCAGATTTCCCAATACATTTATTTTAAAAAATCAGATTAAAGATGAAAAGGAATAACAGCTTATTCAATTATATATTTTCAAGAGTCAGTAAGATGATTTAGGGGATAAAGTTAGTTGACATACTAGCCTGATAACATGAGAGCTCTATAACCGTAAAGGTGGAAATGGAAATAGGAAACTGATTGCTATAAATTGTTCTCTAACTTCAACAATCATGCCATAGCAAGCACACCTGCAGAGAGGCACCATGTACATGCACAACAATAATAAATGCAAATTTCAAATATTATGCCTTTTAATAAGCAACAAGGAAGAACTATATATAAAAAACTGTACAATATAGTTAAAGGAGTATATTTAGAGAAAAATATATATGTATAGATAGATAGAGATATATTCAAACACAAAAGATTAAAATTTAGTAATATAAATCTTCAAGAAATAAGATAAATAAATTAGTGAAAACCAATCAATGTAAAAGAATGTAAAGATCACAGTGTAAAAATGAAACATTCTTTGAAAATCTAAGAGAATGGCTCTTTGATAAAAATAAGATCCTAGAATGAAAACAGGTAATATTACTACCACTACTACAAAAATGAAAACATAGTAAAATAATATTATAAACATTATAGGATGATAAATCTGAAATGTACACAAAATGAATAATTTTCTTAAAGGTCCCTTGACTTGATTTACAATACATATATAGGCACAAAGGGGACAGGGAAATTTAATTAGTAGTCAAAAAATAAGCAATTGGTCAAAAATAATTTTTAAATCTACTACAATGAAAAATTACATAGCATAGATAAGTTTTCAATAAACTGAGAAAATAGAAAAAGGAAGTAAAGTCATCAATTTTGTTATGGTCTTAGAAAATTTTAACCTTAAAATAAAGGGAAAATAGTAAAGGTTAAAAACAGAAAGCAAAATTATAGGGGAGTTAAACTTGGGGCCATAAATGCACAAGTTCTAAATGAAATGTTCAAAAGCTAAATCAACTCAGTGGTTTTGAAAAAGCCTCAGGACTTAACTGGATTTATTCCAGAAACTAATGAAACAACACAAAAACAATCCTATTCCTTAAATGCAAAGAAGTTACTCAATTAAAATCTCTGTGAATGTGTGATCTAAACATTATCAAAGTAGACTTCCTTTAACCTAGTAAGAGTTATTTATAAAAAATGCAACAAACATCATGCTTTATAATTAAATGTTAGAAAGAGGAGTCAAAGTTTACAAAGAAAGCTAATTATTTTTTTCATTTATTCCCTATTAATTAGCACTCTCAGCTAATAAAGATAAACAAGTTTCAGAACAGAAGAACTGTAAGTAAACAAAGAAAAATTATTATTTTCACTCTCGGGTAAGATTATAGACTAGAAGCTATCTCTGGGTGACCCAGTGGAGGACAAGAGTTAACATTAAATAACAACAATAACAATAACAACAACAACAACAGCAACAACAATGTATTCCCGAGAAAGAAGCATCTCTACCATTGCTCAGGAAAGCAATGGAACAGAAAGCCTTGAAGCAGGCTAATGAACTTGCTCTAGTATCAATGATGAGCCCACCTAGTGAGCAAGGGAAACATGAGTGGATTGTCTCCATATGCTCCTTCAGTCACAGAGAGAACTTCATGCGGAAAGACAGCAGGGATTATGTTATAACTGCCAAGCTAAGGGTCTCAGAGTTAGGGATTCCACAGTAAGTGGAACCTGACACTGAAACCCTTCTGAGCAGGAAGGACATAGTGGATTAACTTCTTGGAATTAATGAGATAAGCAGTAACCCCTACAACTCCTTTAAGACTTCTACAAAAGACAATCAAGGGAGAGGAACCACATTTATTTCAACTAGGAAGAAAAACTGATATCTTCTAGCCAATTTCATTTTTATATTTTTATGCTTACTTATGACACACTTTTCTTCACCTCTATCTATATTTCTCTATATTTTATATCATCTATATTTCTCTATCATATCTTATACCTCAAAACTTTATGTTCATACATAATTTATCTGATTTCCCCATTGTTCCTATTTGTTCATCATTTTATGACATTTTTAATATCTTTAGATTTACAAAAATATAAACTATATTTTCTTTTCAATTAGTACCCTAGTGTCATTTTTTTATGAACTTTATTAGGGATGTAAGTGATGCATGCAAATATGTTGTGTAGCAAGTTAACACCAGAGTTATTGTCAGACCATTGTATCTGTTACTTTAGTCAGCTTCTGCCACAAATAGTAGTCAGAAACCTAAACACAATTGAAGAAAACTCTCCAGGAAGATGTATGTAAAGAAAAAAATGGAAAATGGGGAAAAAAATACTGAAAGAAAGAAAGAAAGAAAGAAAGAAAGAGAGAGAGAGAGAGAGAGAGAGAGAGAGAGAGAGAGAGAGGAAGGAAGGAAGGAAGGAAGGAAGGAAGGAAGGAAGGAAGGAAGGAAGGAAGGAAGGAGAAATCAAGCTGCTATAGCACCTCTGAAGCTTGCAGCTCCTCAATACCAGAAGTCAAGTATGAAATACCCAATGTGCCAGAGAAAATACCTTTTAATAGGACCAATGAACACTCAAATAACCGTTGAATGAAGTACAGAAATCAATTTAGGACATGGACAAGAAAGTTTTTTAAAAAGTAAATTAAATAGTATGTAATTGAAGGGGAAATTGAAAACCATGGAAGATGGTTTGGCCTGGAAATTGAGAAGAACAAAAAGACAGCCCAATGGACTGAGTTCAATTCCCCAGATTGATATTGTGAACAGAGAGAACTACTGCTCACAAGTATTTCTCTGACATATATATATATGTACCCTTCCAAAACACATACACACACACACACACACACACACACATTCACAAGTCTATGTGATTAAAAAGAATTTTTGAACCCAACAAAAACACTTAAAAATGAACCGAACAACCATTCAAATATAAAACAAACCAGAAAGCATCAACAATAAGGAGAGTATAAAGCGAAGAAATTTGCAAAGTGATAAGTCATATATAAAGAAAAAAGAACAATAATCATGACCAAAACTCCTAAGAACTTTGGGTTACTTCCAAGAGACCAAACTGTAAATGTAACTTTTCTTTTCCTCAGATAAACAGATGAGATGAGAGACACATCAAAGCTGTTTGAATACAAGGGCTGAGCCAAGAACATTTCTTTCCTTTTTCTAACTACCCCTAGCCTCAGGCCTGGAAGCTCTGTGCAATCTAATTATCCCAAACTAATTGACGCAGTCTGGCTTCTCTCGGTTTCTGACTGAATTGTTTCTCATGGACTCATATGAACTTTGGCAATATGTTCTAATCTTCTAGCTCCTAATTATCTGGCTTGCTCTGTCTTTGCCTGTGTCTAGCTTATTCTCTCACCAGCCTGTCTATAAAACTGTTCAAGTAAAACTGCCATAAATACACTACATCACCACCTCTCTCTCCCTCCCTCCCTCCATCCCTCTCTCCCTTTCTCCCTCTCTCCCTCCCTCCCTCCCTCCCTCCCTTCTTCTCTCTCCCTCTCCCTCCCCTCTTCCTTATCCCTCCTCCCTCCCTCTCTATTTCTACTCTTTTTTATTGGACATTTTATTTACATTTCAGATGTTATCCCCTTACCCCATTTACTCCCCCCCACCAAGCAACCCCCATCCCATCCCCCCTCCTCCTGCTTCCATGAGGATATGCCCCACTCACTCCCACCTCCTCACCCTCAAATTCCTCCACACTTGACATCCAGCCTTCATGGGACCAACGATCTCCTCTCCCACCTATGCCCGACAAGGCCATCCTCCCCTACATATACAGCTGGAGCCATGGGTCCCTCCCTATGTGCTTTCTATTTCTACTCTTAAGTGCCATCTCTTTCCTACACAATTCTTGGGTGAGCAGTGTATATCCTATCTCTGACTCATTCTGTCAAACCTTTCTCTGATTTGTCACTTTGCCCCTTAATTACATGTCACTTTCAAACATGGCTGCTTCTTTCTACAAACTAACCTTACCTTCATTGTTAGGGATTAAAGGTGTGTATTAAGGTGTCTGTATTCCAGCCAGATGGTACTGCAATCCAGGGTGTTTCTGTATTCCAGCTGGATCATATAGACCTAGAAGGTTTTTTGATGCAATCCCTTGCCAGAGCAGCCAAAAGTGCTGTATTAAATTTTCTCTATACCGAACTAAAGATTCTAAAGAGAGAGGATTTAAAACAAAGTAAATCAATAAATTTAATATACCATATACATAGTGTAAAAGATAATGTCACATAATCATAAGAATGCATGCAAAAATGGCCTTTGACAAACTAATATCACCTTGTACAAAAGTATTATAGAAACATAATCCTATACTTACGAGACCACAAGAACTTCAGTAAAAGAATTTAGATCAAGTTGGTGTGCATGGTGGCACATGCACATAACTCCATCATTTGGAAACATAGAGACAGGAGGATCAACAGATCAAGTTTATCCTCATGAATATAGTGACTTATGGGCTAATCCAAGATACACGAGACCCTGTTTAAATACGCATACAACCACCACCACCACCACCCCTACCTCTGTGATAAATACTTTCAGCAAAGAGATAGCACATAAAAAGGACTCAGCTATACCACTCCTGGGCATATACCCAAATGATGCTCCAACATATAGCAAGGACATATGCTCCACTATGTTCACAGCAGCCTTATTTATAATAGCCAGAAGCTGGAAAGAACCCAGATGTCCTTCAACAGAGGAATGGATACAAAAAAATGTGATACATTTACACAATGGAGTACTACTCAGCTATTAAAAACAATGACTTCAAGAAATTCTTAGGCAAATGGACGAAACTAGAAAATTTCATCTTGAGTGAGGTAAGCCAATCACAAAAGAACACAGATGGTATGCACTCACTGATAAGTGAATATTAGGAAAAAAGCTTGGAATACCCATGATACAACCCACAAACCACATGAAGCTCAAGAAGAAGGAAGACCAAAGTGTGGATACTTCAGTCCCACTTAGAAGCAGGAACAAAATAATCACAGGAGGTAGAGGGTGGGACAGACTTGAGAGGAAGAAATGAAAGGGAATGGAAAAAGAGGGGAGCAAGATCAGATGTGGGAGGAAACGGGTGAGATGTAAAGAGGGTCAGGAAACTGATCAGAGGTGTGTAGCAATGTGGGATGGCGAACTGAGGTAGCCAAGAGGAAGTCCCAGAAGCCAAGAAACCAAGAGAATCCCAGGAACCAATACGGATGACAGTAGCTGAAATACCTAACAACAGGGGAGAGAAGCTGGAGAGGTTAGGCATGGCCTCCGGATTGAGAGACGGGGCTACCCACCCTTCTCAAAATTTTTAACCCAGAATTTCTCCTGTCTAAAGGAAATGCAGGGACAAAGAGTAGAGCAGAGACTGAAGAAAAGGCCATCCAGAGACTGTTGCACCTAGGGATCCATCCCTTATACAGACACCAAACCCAGACACTATTGTTGATGCCAAGAAGTGCTTGCTGGCAGGAGACTGATATAGCTGTCCCCTGAGAGGCTCTGCCAGAGCCTGACCAATACAGATGCAGATGTTTGCAGCCAACCATTGGACTGAGCAAGGGGACCCCAATGGAGGAGTTAGAGGAAGGACTGAAGGAGCTGAAGGGGTTTGCAACACCATAGGAAGAACAACAACATCAACCAACCAGACCCTCCAGATTTCCCAGGGACTAAACCACCAACCAAAGAGTACACATGGAGGTACTCATGGCCCCAGCTGCACATGTAGCAGAGGATAGCCTTATCTGGCATCAGTGGGAGGGGAGGCCCTTGGTCCTGTGGAGACCTGATGCCCTGATGTAGGGAAAGCTAGGGCAGTAAGGCAGGAGTGGGTGGGCGGGTGGGAGAGCTCCCTCATAGAAGCAGAGGGGAGGAGGTAGGATAGGGGTTTGCAGAGGGAAAATCGGAAAGGGGAATAACATTTGAAATGTAAATAAATAAAATAGCTAATAAAATATTTTTAAAAAAGAAAAAATATATGAAAATAAGAAGCTTAACTATATATCTACAATAGGAAAGTCATTCAATTTGAATTAGCTTTTAAAAATACATAGGAATAGAACTGAGAAAAATTAAAAAGTGAAGTCACTCAGGCTCAGAAAGATAAATACCACATGTTCTCTTTCATATGTAGATTCTAGTTTCAAATCTCTTGTTATGTATAGTTCTGGATGGCTAGTCTTCTTATGTTTGTTCAACCTGGAGTACAAATAAAAGCCAGGAAAGTCAAAATGAGCCTTTAAGTTTAGATTACTGAATGCAAAGAAGTATAGTAAAAATATAGGGAAAATGAACCTGGAGAGGGGAAATACTAGGAGCAAAAAGGTTCATGCAAATAGTAGGGGTAAAGAATGGCAAATAAGATATTGTCAGACAGCTTAACCAAAATAAAAGGTACATAAAAAAGGTATATAGAAACACAATATTCCAATCTAAGATAAAAATCCAATTATAGGGGACAAAAGAACACAGGTGATTTGAAAGGAGAGGAAGATATGATCGATATTAAAGGTTTAAATGATGTTTGGATATATAGGAAGGGAATGAGAAGAGGAGGGTTAGTTTAACTCAAACTAAAGATGCATCAAGAAGCCTTATGGAAATTCAGGAAATCCACCCACTGTGTGTGTCTCTGTGTGTGTGTGTGTGTGTGTGTGTGTGTTTGTGTGTGTGTGATTAATTTAAAAGGCAGTTCAAACAAAAGTACCCAGCATGTTCCTCCTAGACTTGGATTGATAGATGAAAATCTCAGTTTCAAGCATAGGATATTTCTCTGAGTTTTTTATTCCAAGAGACACCCAAACAAAACAATGGTAAGAATCTGTTGTTCAAGATGCTATTAAACTTGGACACAAGACATAGAGAAATCAATGTCAAACTGATCAGGAAACCCTCTCTGTGCTGGTTAGCTTACATAGTGCCAGAAGACACTATGCAGGCTTCTGGGAGTGAAAAGACATGAATGATCATGCCTAGCATTAAACTCTGCATGCTATTACAAACTGACCTCTGTAAAGATGTGCTTACTAGTACAATAGTGGTATGACAGTTATGGGGAAAGCCAACCACTTACTGATTGGATATGAGGCCAATTCCATAAGCCCATGGGTAAAGAGGCCATAAATTCTAGAGGGAACCTATTATTGCTATATTGTTAAATGCTCATGATGTAAAATTTCCTTCTACATATTTATGTTTATACCCATAGACTTGTGCTAGTCCCAACTTTGGTCAGAGAAGCTTCCTATTGCAGTGGTTAGTGGTTTAGGCAAAGTCCCATAACTGATCAGTGTTCTGAATATAAATATCTCTGAGTACTTAGCTGTGGATGGATCTTTTTATATTGACCTTTCCCCATCCAAGGTTCAGGAAAGTTTATAAGAGGACACAGACAGAGTGTAAGAGTAAGAGGTTGGAGAGAAAAACAGTAGAATGCTGACTTCTGGATATGAGCTGGCTGCTGCCTATATAAACTCACAGAAGATGAAAAAAGTAAAATTTCCAGTCTGGGTTGGGAAGGGGTCTCTGAGACCCCACACTTTTCAGAGGAGCTATTAGAAGCTGATGCTGCTGAGGGAGGAAGAGTCACTCCCTTTTGAGCATATAGTTTCCTTATGTCTCAATGGTTGTATGTAAGTTCTGAATGTCTCAGTGTTTGGATGTAAGTTATGTATATCTCAGTGGCTGGACACATATCTACATGCATATAGATAGCACTAATTGGACTCAGGTATTTATTAACAAGGACATGGAGCTGAGGTAGGGAGGTGGGATAGCAGTTATTAAGGTGGGTTGGCTCATAAACTTACACGTCACCCAGATAAGGTATAGACAACTGAAGATTCTTTGGTGGCTGTATTGTCTAGGTTTTTTTTGTGTGAACACAAACTAGAGTCATCAGAAGGGAAGAAGCCTCAGTTGAAAAAATGCCTCCATGAGATGTAGCTGTAAGACATTTTCTTAATTATTCATTGATGGAGAAGGGCCCTGTCCATGGTGGGTGGGGCCATCATGGGCTAGTGGTCCTGGGGTTTATAAGAAATAAGGCTGAGCAGGCCATGGGAAGTAACCAAGGATGGTATGCCTCTACATAGTAAGTTTCAGGCTTGCCCAAACTATATAGTGAGACCTTGTCTTTTTTTTTTTTTTTTTTTTTTTTGGTTTTTCTAGACAGGGTTTCTCTGTGTAGCCCTGGCTGTCCTGGAACTTACTATGTAGACCAGGCTGGCCTTGAACTCAGAAATCTGCCTGTCTCTACCTCCCAAGTGCTAAGATTAAAGGTGTACACCACCACTGCCCGGCAAGATCTTTTCTTAAAAAAAGAAAAAAGAAAACTAAAAAAAAAAAAATGTTTCCATTGCTTTACTAATAATGGGTTACTAATAATTATCTGGCCAAGAAAATCTGAAAATTAATTGCCAAAAGTGGTGTCATTACCCAACAAGATTTGAGACTCACACATACAAATAGGTATATCCATCAGCCCAATTAAAAGTCAAAGAATATACTAATGAATAAATTACATAAAAATGCTTAGGGCTTTCCAACTGCCAAACTCCGGGTTCAGTGTCTAGCCCTGAAGAAAAAGGAAGTATTGTCAAATATTGTTGATGAACTTGAAAGATGATCTAAACAAAATGGAATGCTTGTAATTAAACAAAAAAGATTATAGTATCTATGTTCCATAAGGTGATGTATAAATAAATACAGTATGAACCTAGCAGCACTCTAGATTAATTCTCATGGAATTTGACCACTAATATCAGAATTCATAATGCATTTAATTTTTCAAGTGGCAGTGATTTCACATTATCGTTACCTGATTTTCTCTTTGATCACACATGTCGAATGCGCTTTCCTGCCAGCTTTAGTTCCCATCTACTGCCAAGATGTCTTGCTTGGTGTTTTCCCATACCTCCATGCACACCTGTGGAACAGCACTTGGCAGCATTTGTTCATATATTTTCATTCTGGGTAGCAGATGTCTTCACGTTTGATGGAAAGTGTGTTTAGTCCTGATTTCATTTTCCATTGGTTGACTTGAAATCATTTTTAAGAAGACAGAGCCAGTCATCGCCAGTCTTTACTTC
>NW_021620798.1:405917-436520 GCF_004785775.1 Grammomys surdaster
AGATTTTCTTATTGGATAATGTATTTATTCTTAAATATTTATTTATATACAAATATATATGTAAAATAAAATTAATTAAAATTTTTGTATGAGTGCATGTCTCTGTGTTGTGATTTTCTTTCTAGATTAAATTACATATTGTCTACTACTGTACAATTGAAATCATTATAAATGAGTTATATATTGTTGTTTAACTGTTGTGAGACCTGGACAAGACAAGTGGCTCAGTGGTTAAAAGCAGATTTTATACAAGACATGGCTTTGCTTTCTAGTAGGTGTGTGAGGAAGCTGATAACTATCTGTAACTCCAGGGGCTCTGGATACTCTATCCTGAATTCCAAAGGCACCTGCACTAACATGCACTTATATACACCCACCCCCGACACACACACAACTGAAACTAAACAAACTAAATCTAAACTTTAAAGCACTCTTTAAAAGCTGTGAGACCTGAAAGTAAAATACTGCAGATTAATTTCTTTTCTACCTTCATTTGTTTATTTGTTCCATGGGGGACACTGACATTGACAAGACACCTTCAGGATGGTACACATGTTGCTGCTCACTAGAGGTAAGGAGTTTGTGACCTAAAAGTGGAATACATAGTTACGCTCAGGAAGAACATAGGGTTACCGTTAGTTGTTGGCAGACACACAATCAAGGAAGTGCCAGATATTATGTAACAAATTAATTTCTTAAATGCATTGGGTGAACATAGAGTTCCATTTATTATATATTGTAAGGATTCCTAGAAAGAAGTTGTCTATATAGGTTGATGCGCTGATGAAAATTTCAGTGATTTATGGAGAATTGGAATGCTACTGATATCCTAACCACAGTTTCATCTGGGATATCTTTAGCTCCCTAATGAACCATACCTAGGCCACCTCTGTATCAGATGAACAGATCAAAAACCTTGGAATATTTTAATAAAACCCCTGTCTTCGACAATGGCAGGACTAAGAATGCTATTAGATAGTATTTGAAGTCTATAGTTGAAATTCCTCTGTCTTCTATAACCATCCACTTAATGGTTTCCACCAATGAACTTTTTAAATGCCTTAATTTACATCTTTTTTCTATTACTATGAAAATTCAAATAAACTGCTACCACATTGGGACATGGAACCTGACATAAAATAATTCCATGTTCCTGGGCCATTGTCACTTAAATTAGGCTCCAGAGTAAATTCTTACTCCCTTTGAGGTAGAAGCTCTGTTGTTGCACTGACAGCATCTCAGAATGAGCGGTACTTTCAACAGAATGAACACTACTTTGACAGCATGAGATAGAATATACTGTTACATTTCTTAATACATTTTAGACAAAGGAGAATTGAGAAGATTTGGTCACATAAACAAGTACTAGAAAGAATCTGTACATAATACTTCCAATTCCTTTCTTTAATTCCTAAGATACATGCCAAAATACATTAAAAACATATCAGAAAGTAGGTGTTTTGTGCAGTTAAATGGATATTCTAGAAGACAATGTGGAGGGTTCCTCAAAAACAATTAAAAATTAAACTATTATGTAATCTAGCAATCCTATTACTGGAAGAGACTATTTATTAGAAGAAATACTAGAATATATATTATAAACATTTAAAAGACATAAAATCTATATGGTAAAGAGCCCTTGCAGTCCTGTGTTCTTTACAGGATTATTCACAAGACCCAAACTATGAAATGAAGAGTGTCCATCAGTGGACAGGATGGATAAAGAATATGTAGTATATATTCGTTATGAAACATTGTTCTATTTTTAAAGGAAGGAAATCTTGTTCTTTCTGAGCACATGGATGCACCTGGTGAACATAATGTTCAGTGAAATAAAGAAGATTAATACTATGTGATCTCACTGATGTTTGCAATATAAAAAAAAAAAGTCATAGAAGCAGAATGTAAAATCTTGTTTACCAGGAGCTACTGTTCAGCTATCTGGATGAAACTCCCCTCTCTGCCACCTTTTAGCTGGAAATCAGGATACAAAATTCAAGCTAGGCAAAAGGATAAGTTTAGGTCATTTTGAACAGTATGCTGACTAAAATCAATAAATTATTTATCTGAAAAATTGCTAAGAGAACAGCTTTTAGGTCTTAATTATTACAAGGAATTGAAAGGTGAAGTTAATTCAAAATAGCCAATGGATGGATATTTGCCATGTTATGGTGTATATAGCAAGCTAAATTAATTAAATTATGTTCAATAAACTGTCAATGGGATATGCTATGCAGTCACAGCAAATGCGTTAGATGAGACTGTGAACATGGATACAGGGTCTATCTGCAGAGATACATTCATTCCAATTTTAAAGTCACAATTTTACTATACTGTCATAAAGTCAAAAATATCTGAGACATAATTAATTAAAAATGGAAGCAAACTGTTACCATTATTACTTTGGAATATACAGCGAGAGAGATTGGTGCTAGTGTTCTATGTATTTTGTATTTATATGGTTTCTCATTTAACTAATCTCACCTGCAACCTGTCAATTATTTATAGGACCTAAGAAGGATACCTTCCTGCAGTCTGGCAGGGTAAAAGCCCCATTCATTGTTTGTTACATCTGCTTTTTTTCTAGCATTCAATTGTGTTGACATCTTAGATTTCACTGTTTGGCCCGAACAGTAAAAATCCATAGCCCAGTGACCTCTCAGGCCTTATCAGAGAAGCATCTTCTTGAAATTGATGGAAATGGTCATGAAGACACTTGTCTGAAGAACATGCAGTGAATTGAGAGACTGTAAAGTGGTCAGCCCTAAATGGGATCTATATACATACCCTTCCACCCAGGTTTCAGAGAACTTCAAGGAAAGGGAGGCAAAGATAGTAAGACCCACAGGGAGTTGATGACTTCAAGGAAGCCATGTTTTACTGACACAGCAGGGCAGAAATAGTCATTAACTCATAACTCTGAGAGCATGCACAAGACCTGTTCAAGCTCAAGCCAGACAAGCTCACAACTCTGAGATAGGAAAGTTGGCATGAAATCCCACCACTAGCTGAGGAGTAATCAGCATTTGATAGTTGCTGGGATAGAGGGAATTAGTCTTCTTTAATAACATTATCCCTGGTAGGTTCACTACACTCCAGAGCAGGCCCCATCTCCAAGACTTACTGTGCAAACCAAGCCGTACTCAGTGGGAAAAAAGAAGAAAACTCAAAGTTGGGTAGGTAGGGAGTTGAGAGTGGTTATAAGAATTAAGGGGAACTGTAGTGAATATTTCAAAATGCATTATATGAAATTCTCAAAGAATGAATAAAAATATTTTTTAAAGTCCACAATCAGATGTGATAGCACATGCCTTTAATTCCAGCACTCAGGAAGCACATCAATCTCTGTTAGTTCTTTTTTTTATATAATTTATTTTTTCTCAAATCGTAATTCATTCACACAGGGGTTATAAACACAGAAAGACAGGATGTGGGGAAGGGAATGACACTGGAGAGTGGGTGTTCAGGGGGAATACAGATATCTTTCAGAGCTGGGTATCGGCTGGGTGAAGGTTCAGGGGACAAGTCACTATGACTCTGCCTATGACTCGATTGTCCTTATGTAAGTTGGTATTGTCTGCCCAGGCTACCTATTTACAAAGTCTATGACTACTCAAGCTTGTAAATTTCCACAAAAACTGCCTGTTTAGCTTATAGCCATCTGTTTCGATGTTTTTTCCACTGAGAACCAAGACTTGGTGTTAGTATACATGTATGACAGGCCTATTGCTGATTTTAGGCCTATGGCTGATTTTAGGCCTTAAGTGTGTAAGCAGGGCTGCCCCTGACATCTTCTCCCTTCTCTAAGTATAGAAGGGCTGTGGCAATTCTAAACTTGTGAAGGCGGGGATAGAGGCCTGACCTCCAGTATTTGAAGGGGACCTTGTATTGGCTCCAGTCCCCCTGTTGTCCAGTGAGGCATGTGGCCACACCCGTCCCAATGTCTTTTTCCTGGAGATGGGATACTTTTGGTATCAACCCCTATGCAGTCAGGCTTGTCCCTCAGGGAACCCAGAGAGATATTTTTATCTTTTATTTATATTCCCTTGCAGTGCTTAGCCTCGAAGCCTAAGCAAGAATTCAGATCACCTGACAGAGGGGGTTCTGGGTGTCCCCTCTCTGCTTGGTCTAGGGGCAGAAGTCCCCCCTTTTAGGTTGGGTGGAGATGGGTTTTGGAAACACCCTGTATAAAGTAACAACCTCATCTTGAGTCTCCTGGTCCTCCATAGCTAACTAATGATAATGTATCTGAGTAGGTTTTGCTACCAAATTATTTATCTGTTGTATCACAGAGGTAGTCTGCCTATTTGAGATCCAGGGACCAGCAGAAAAAAGCAAAAAGAACCCAAATAATGGTCCCAAGATGGGAGGAAATAGGGTTGACAACCTTGGAGAGGATGAAAACCAATTCTTGTACCAGCATTCATCTGTCTCTTTCTCTCTCTGATTTTTCTCAGGGCCTTCACTACCTGTTTCATGCTCTCTTTAACCCTCCTTGTCTTGTCTATGTAAAGGCAACATTCTTCTTTAAGGGCTGTACACAGTCAAGAGCTGCACACAGACTTTTCTATTGTAATAGAGTAAATCAAGCCCAATAAGGATCTTTGCGATTTTAGGAGGTCTCTTCAGACAGCGAAATGAGGGATTTCTTCAGATTAGTGATGTCAATCTCGAGCTGTCTGATGTTCTTGTCAGTGGCCCTTCAAAGTTCTGAGTAGTGTAAGTTCAGAGGCCAGCATCTGGATTAGAACTTCCAACAGCAGACATCACGGGTGATCCATCTTTACCTGGAAAGGAAAAATAAGGGAATTCTCAGGGAGATTTCTTTCCCTGGATGTAAATTGTTATATATTTATGGTTGGGCCTGGCTTTGTGGGGGGTATCTATTTTTTTTTATTAATCTTTTTGGTAGCCAGTTAGCTGTGCCTTCTGCGGTATGAGACAGGCATATCAATCCCCGGCTCCATAAGGGAACTGGGTCTGGGCCATTCCCTTTAAGGGTAAGAGGGTCCTTCCCCATATCTGTGGCAAAGTTTTTTTGGTCTTGGTGGTGCCAGAGGCAGTCAGCAGCAGATTTGCCATGAGCTTTCAGCTTTAGAGAGATAAAAGTGAACAAGGCATGATGGAGAGTATTTCAAGGGGACTCCTTCTGAGGGGATACCGTTCCCCCTCTTTTGTTTTTAAAGCCATTTTTTTCAGTTCTTGTAAAATCAGGGCAGAAGTACCAACAGTTGCTCCCTCCACACTCAGAGAGTCATGAAGACCCTATTTAAGGATATATAAATCTATATTAATAATCTTTTGTCAAAGGACTGTTATAGCACCGCCGACAACTAATCAGACTATATAATATATTGATTAGTAATAGCTTCTTCTACTTTTTGTGAGATTACCTCTCTTTTGTCAATTAATTGTTGAAGAAAATTAGGATTTACATCTCTCTTGAGAATATTGAACAGAGACTTAAATTCTTTTGTGGAGAGCTTAAAATAGGATCTTAGCCAATTAGCAACCCCTAGAAACTTTTGAAAATAGTTTAAAATAAACTCTCTCACTCTCTCTCTCTTTTTTTTAGACCCTTTATCTGTGTGTTTTTTTTTATTGGATATTATACATATTTACCTTTCAATGTTATCTCCTCTCTCATTCTCCCCTAAAACCCCTTTTCCCATACCCCCTCCTCCTAATTTTTGTGAGGATGTGTTCCAAACATCCTCCCAGTCCCATCTCCCTGCTCTCGAATTCCCACACTGTAGGGGATCCACTTTCACTGAAGTCTAACAAGGTCACCCTCAATTCCCTATACAGGTGCATGAGTCCCTCCTTTTGTGCTCTCTGGCTGGCAGTTTAGACTTTAGGAGCTCTGGTTGAAACTTTTGATACTCCTTCTAGAAAGGACCAAAGCATCTACACTTTGGTCTTCCTTCTTCTATGTGAGTTTTATGTGGTCTATATGTTGTTTCTTAGAAATTGTGAGCTTTGGGGCTAATATCCACTTATCAGTGAGTGCATACCATGTATGTTCTTTTGAGATTGGGTCACCTCACTCAAGATGATATTTTCCAGCTCCATCCATTTGCCTAGGAATTTCATGAACTCATTGTTTTTAATAGTTGAGTAGTATTCCATTGTATACATGTACCACACTTTCTGCATCCATTCTTCTGTTGAAGGGCATCTGGGTTCTTTCCAACTTCTGGCTATTATAAATAAGGCTGCTATGAACATGGTGGAGCATGTGTCCCTGTTGTATGTTGAAACTTCTTTTGGGTATATGCCCAGGAGTGGTATAGCTGGGTCCCCAGGTAACACTATGTTCAATTTTCTGAGATATCGCCATACTGCCTTCCATAGTGGTTGTACCAGTTTACAATCCCACCAACAGTGGAGGAGTGTTCCTCTTTCTCCACATCCTCGCCAACATGTGCTGTCACCTGTGTTTTTGATCTTAGCCATTCTGACAGGTGTAAGGTGGAATCTCAGTGTTGTTTTCATTTGCATTTCCCTGATGACTAGTGATCCTGAACACTTCTTTAGGTGCTTCTCAACCATTCGAACTTCCTCAGTTGAGAATTCTTTGTTCAGCTCTGTGCTCCATTTTTTAATAGGGTTCTTTGATTGTCTAGAGTCTAATTTCTTCAGTTCTTTGTATACCTTGGATATTAGCCCTTTATCAGATGTAGGGTCGGTGAAGATCTTTTCCCAATCTGTTGGTTGCCGCTCTGTCCTATTGACTGTGTCCTTTGCTTTACAGAAGGTTTGCAGCTTTATGAGGTCCCATTTGTCAACTCTTGGTCTTAGAGCACATGCCATTGGTGTTCAGTTCAGGAACATTTCTCCTGTGCCTATGTGTTCCAGGCTTTTCCCCAGTTTCTCTTCTATTAGTTTCAGTGTGGCTGGTTTTAGGTGGAGGTCATTGATCCACTTGGAATTGAGCTTTGTACAAGGAGATAAGTATGGATCAATTTGCATTTTTCTACATGCTGACCTCCAGTTAGACCAGCACCATTTGTTGAAAATTCAGTCTTTTTTCCACTCGATGGTTTTAGCTCCTTTGTCAAAGATCAGGTGACCATAGGTATGGGGGTTGATTTTTGGGTCTTCTATTCTATTCCACTGATCCTCCTGCTTGTCTCTGTTCTAATACCACACAGTTTTACCACTATTGCTTTGTAGTACAGCTTGAAGTCTGGGATGGTGAGTCCCCCAGAAGTTCTTTTATTGCTGAGAGTAGTTTTCACAATCCTGGGTTTTTTGTTATTCCAAATGAATTTTAAGATTGCTCTTTCTATCTCTGTGAAGAATTGAGTGGGAATTCTGATGGGGATTGCAGTAAATCTGTAGATGGCTTTTGGCAAAATAGCCATTTTTACTATATTAATCCTTCCAATACATGAGCATGAGAGATCTTTCCATCTTCTGAGATCTGCTTCGATTTCTTTCTTCAGGGGCATGAAGTTCTTGTCATACAGGTCTTTTACTTGCTTGGTTAGGTTCACACCAAGGTACTTTATATTATCTGTGCCTATTGTGAAGGGTGTCATTTCCATAATTTCTTTTTCAGTCTGTTTATCTTTTGAGTAGAGGAAGGCTTCTGATTTGCTTGAGTAAATTTTATATCCAGCCACTTTGCTAAAGTTGTTTATCAGGTTTAGGAGTTCTCTGGTGGAAGTTTTGGGGTCACTTAAGTATACTATCATATCATCTGCAAATAGTGAGATTTTGACTTCTTCCTTTCCAATTTGTATCCCTTTGACCTCCTTGTGTTGCCTAATTGCTCTGGCTAGGACTTCCAATACTATATTAAATAAGTAGGGGGAGAGTGGGCAGCCTTACCTAGTCCCTGATTTTAGTGGGATTGCTTCAAGTTTCTCTCCATTTAGTTTGATGCTGGCTACTGGTTTGCTTTATATTGCTTTTACTATGTTTAGGTATGGACCTTGAATTCCTGATCTTTCCAAGACTTTTATCATGAAGGGATGTTGAATTTTGTCAAATGCTTTCTCAGCATCTAGTGATATGACCATGTGGTTTTTTCTTTGAGTTTGTTTATATAGTGGATTACATTGATGGATTTCCGTATATTGAACCAACCCTGAATTCCTGGGATAAAACCTACTTGATCATGATGGATGATTGTTTTGATGTGTTCTTGGATCCGGTTTGCTAGAATTTTATTGAGTATTTTTGCATCGATATTCATAAGGGAGACTGGTCTGAAGTTCTCTTTCTTTGTTGGATCTTTGTGAGTTTTAAGTATGAGTGTGATTGTAGCTTCATAGAACGAATTGAATAGTGTTTCTTCCGTTTCTATCTCATGGAATAGTTTAAAGAGAATTGGTATTAGGTCTTCCTTGAAGGTCTGATAGAATTCTGCACTAAAACCATCTGGCCCCGGACTTTTCTTTGTAGGGAGACTTTTAATGACTGCTTCTATTTCTTTTGGGGTTATGGGGCTGTTTAGATGGTTTATCTGGTCCTGATTTAACATTGGTAACTGGTATTTGTCTAGAAAATTGTCCATTTCATCCAAATTTTCCAATTTTGTTGAGTATAGGCTTTTGTAGTAGGATCTGATGATTTTTTTTAAATTTCCTTGGTTTCTGTTGTTATGTCAACCTTTTCAGTTCTGATTTTATTAATTTGGATACTGTCTCTCTGCCCTCTGATTAGTCTAGATAAGGGTTTATCTATCTTGTTGATTTTCTCAAAGAACCAGCTCCTGGTTTTACTGATTCTTTGGATAGTTCTTTTTGTTTCTATTTGGTTGATTTCAGCCCTGAGTTTGATTATTTCCTGTCATCTACTCCCCTTGGGTGTATTAGCTTCTTTTTGTTCTAGGTCTTTCAGGTGCATCGTCAAGCTGCTAGTGTATGCTCCCTCTAGTTTCTTTTTGTAGTCACTTAGAGCTATGAATTTTCCTCTTAGCACTGCTTTCATTGTATCCCATAGATTTTGGTATGATGTGTCATCATTTTCATTAAATTCTAAAAAGTTTTTAATTTCTTTCTTTATTTCTTCCCTTACCAGATTATCAAGGAGTAGGGTGTTGTTCAGTTTCCATGTAAATGTGGGCTTTCCATTGTCTTTGTCATTTTTGAAGACCAGCCTTAGACCATGGTGATCTGATAGGATGCAGGGGATTATTTCAATTTTTTTATATCTATTGAGGCCTGTCTTGTGCCCAATTATATGGTCTATTTTGGAGAAGGTACCATGAGGTGCTGAGAAAAAGGTATATTCTTTTGCTTTAGGGTGAAATGTTCTATAGATATCTGTTAAGTCCATTTGGTTCATAACTTCTGTTAGTTTCACTGTATCTCTGTTTAGTTTCTGTTTCCATGATCTATCCATTGCTGAGAGTGGGGTGTTGAAGTTTCCCACTATTATTGTGTGAGGTGCAATGTGTGTTTTGAGCTTTAGTAAGGTTTCTTTTATGAAAGTGGGTGCTCTTGTATTTGGCGCATAGATATTCAGAATTGAGTGTTCATGTTGGTTGACTTTTCCTTTGACAAGTATGAAATGTCCTTCCTTATCCTTTTTGATAGCTTTAAGTTGAAAGTCAATTTTATTCAATATTAGAATGGCTACCTCCGCTTGTTTCTTAGAGCCATTTGCTTGAAAAATTGTTTTCCAACCTTTTACTCTAAGGTAGTGTCTGTCTTTGTCACTGAGGTGGGTTTCCTGTAAGCAGCAAAAAGCTGGGTCCTGTTTGCGTATCCAGTCCATTAGCCTATGCCTTTTTATTGGGGAATTGAGTCCATTGATGTTAAGAGATATTAAGGACAGGGTGTTGTTGCTTCCTGTCATTTTTGCTAATAGTGGAGACATTGTTTGTGTGGTTATCTTCTTTTGGGTTTGATGTAAAAAGATTATTTTCTTGCTCTTTCTAGGGTATAATTGCCCTCCTTGTATTGGAGCTTTCCTGCTATTATCCTTTGTAGTGCCGGATTTGTGGGAAGATACTGTGTAAATTCGGTTTTGTCATGGAATATCTTGGTTTCTCCATCTATGGTAATTGAGAGTTTTGCTGGGTATAGTAGCCTGGGCTGGCATTTATGTTCTCTTAGGGTCTGTATGATATTTTTCCAGGATCTTCTGGCTTTTATAGTATCTGGTGAGAAGTCAGGTGTAATTCTGATAGGTTTGCCTTTATATGTTACTTGGCCATTTTCCCTTACTGCTTTTAAAATTCTTTCTTTGTTTTGTGCATTTTGTGTCTTGATTATTATGTGATGGGGGGTATTTCTTTTTTGATCTAGTCTACTTGGCATTCTGTAGGCTTCTTTTATGTTTATAGGCATCTCATTCCTTAGGTTAGGGAAGTTTTCCTCTATAATTTTGTTGAAGATATTTACTGGCCCTTTAAGTTGAGAATTTTCACTCTCATCTATACCTATTGTCCTTAGGTTTGGTCTTCTCATTGTGTCCTGGATTTCCTGGATGTTTTGTGTTAAGAACTTTTTGCATTTTGCGTTTTCTTTGACAGTTGTGTCAATATCATCTAAGGTATCTTCTGCACCTGAGATTCTTTCTTCTATCTCTTGTATTCTGTTGGTGATGCTTGTGTCTATGACTCCTGATTTCTTTCTTAGGTTTTCTATCTCCATGGTAATCTCCCTTTGTGATTTCTTTACTGTTTCTACTTCCATTTTTATGTCTTGGATGGTTTTGTTCAATTCCTTCATCTGTTTGTTTGTGTTTTCTTGTAATTCTTTAAAGGATTTTTGTGTTTCTTTAAGGACTTCATCCTGTTTACCTGTGTTCTCCTCAAGTTTTTTGATAGTGTTATTTATTTCCTTCTTATAGTCCTCTATCATCATCATTAGAAGTGATTTTACATCTGGTTCTTGCTTTCCTGGTGATATGGGGAGTTCAGCACTTTCTAATGTGGGAGAACTAGATTCTGATGATGGCAAGTACCTTGGGTTGCTGGTGCTTGTGTTCTTGCACTTGCCTTTTGCCATCTGGATCGCCTTTGTGCAATCTGTGCTGTCTCTGACTGGGGCCTCTCTTTCCTATTATCTAGGTTGTGTCAGAATTGTTTGGGATGGGTTTTGCTGCTGGGGTTAGAGCTGAGGCCCAAGATCTGCTCAGTGCTCAGGTGGAAACCAGGGGCCCGGGCTCTGGGTCAGGAGTGGATTCCTGGGTCCCAGTGGGTCCTGGTTGCTCCCTGATTGTGGCAAGTATTGCTGCTTCCTAGCCTAAGATACTGGTTGGGTTAGAGCTCCTGGGATCCCCACTTCCTCTGTATGCTGTGAGTTTGGGTGCAGCACTGATTCCTGGGATTTTCCAAGTGCTCAGGCTCAGACAGGAAGGAACCCACGCTCAGGGCCAGGAGTGAATTCCTGGGTCCCAGTGGGTCCCGGTTACTCCCTGTTTCGGGCAAGTGCTCCTTTTTCCTTACCTGGGATGCTGCCTGAGTTAAAGCTCCTGGGAGTCCCTCTTCCTCTCGGCTTTCTGGGGTTGGGTGCTGAGCTGCTGCCTGTGACCTGCTCTATGCTCGGGCCCCAATCAGAAGTCCCGATCTCTGTTAGTTCTAAGACAGACAAGTCTACATAGTGAGTTCCAGGCTAGCCAGAGTTACAAAATGAGTGAGGACATTTTAGTAGATAATGATATAGATAGATAGATAGATAGATAGATAGATAGATAGATAGATAGATAGATGGATGAATGATAGATAAATACATAGATACATCGATAGATAAATAGAAAGACAAATGATAGGTAAATGAGAGAAATCTAATAAAGAACATGCAGATAATATGGGGGCTTGTTAAATTTGAAAGACTCAGATATAAAAAATGTGTATGTGTATTTTTCAGCCTTCACTATTACCCCATCATCATCAACCCCCACACATCCACACCAATGCCTTCTAAATACTCTGTGAAAAGAACATTTAAGAATAAGGTAATAGCCAAAGTTTAGTAAGTAGTATATTGAAATTGGTCATTGAAAGGATTAGGGCAGAAAAGTATGGAGCTTCTGGGCAGTGGCATACTAAGCTTCATTCTACAGTTTAGATACACATAGTAAATGTGTTTCAAGAAGTAGCTAGACTTGAGCATCTACACACCAAGACTGTGTGAGTAGCATCACAAAATCACACTGTTAGATGAGAAAATGTACAGATGCAAAAGTTAGGCTGGTCTGGGATCAAATCCTGATTCTCCTGCCATGTGCCAGCTGAGTAATCAAAGTGGCACTCATTCAAAACCATAAGGAATCCTGCTTATCAAGGGGGAGTTAGTATACCTACCTGAAAAGATTCTTGTGAAAAAAACTAATTTCGATGATTTTATGAACTAGATCCTGGTCAAATATAGCAGAAGAGTAAGCATTGATTCCAACCTAGTTCCTTTTGTGTTGTAATTTAAAAACTTAGATTCACTTTTTATTCTATTTTATGTATGTAAGTATTTTGACTATATGTATGTGTGTACATCACCTGTGTACAATATGCATTCTCACCAATGAACAGCAGGCCATTGAAACAGAAAATAGAGAAACAATGAAACTAACAAAGGTTATGATTCAAATGGACCTAACAGATATCTACAGAACATTTCACTCAAACATGAAGAATATATCTTCTTCTCAGTACCTCATGGGTCCTCCTCCAAAATTGATCATATAATTGTACATAAAGCAAGTTTAAACAGATACAAGAAAATTTAAATAACCCCCTGTATCTTATCATACTACCATGGATTAAAGCTGGACATCATCAACAGCAGAAAGACTATAAACCTATGGAAACTGAAGAACTATCTACTCAGTGACCACTGGGTCAAGGAAGAAATAAAGAAAGACTTTCAAGAATTTAACATAAACAAGGAACAACATACCCAAACTTATGGGATACAATGAAAGCTGTGCTAAGATGAAAAGCTCATACCACTAAGTGCCTTCATAAAGAAATTGTACGTATCTCATACTAACAACATAACTGTGTACTTGAGAACTCTAAAACAAAAAGAAGCAAACACACCAAAGAGGAGTAAATGGCAGGAAATAGTCAAACTCAGGGCTGAAATCAATAAAATAGAAACAAAAAGAACAATACAAGGAATCCATGAGACAAAGAATTGGTTTTTAACAACAAGATAGACAAATCCTTAGCTAAACTAGTTAAAAGGCAAAGAGGAATACAAAAGTAAGAAATCAGAAATGAAAAGGGGGGGACATAATAAGATACTGAAGAAATCCAAAGAATCATTGGATCATAATTCAAAAACCTCTATACCACAAAATTGATGAATATAAAAGAAATGGACTATTGCCTTGATAAATATTATTTACCAAAGCTAAATCAATTGATCAAGTAAATAATTTAAATAGAACTATAAACCCCAAAGAAATAGAAACAGTCCATAAATCTCCCACCCCACCCCTAAAAAAGAAAAGAAAGTTGCCTAGGGCCAGATGATTTTAGTGCAGAGTTCTACCAGATCTTTAAAGTAGAGCTAATACCAATACTCCAATTATTCCATAAAATAGAAACAGAGGGAACACTGCCAAATTCATTGTAAGAGGACACAATCACCCTGATAACTAAACCAAACAAGACTCAACTCAGAAAACTAATTTCAGATCAATCTTCGTTATGAACATTGATGTAAAAATACTCAATAAAATACTAGTAAACTGAATCCAAGAACACATGAAAACCACCATTTACTAGGATCAAGCAGGCTTAATCCCAGAGATGAAGGGATGGTTCAAAATATGAAAATCCATAAATGTTATTCACCATATAAACAAACTGAAAGGGAAAAAACTACATGCTCATCTCATTGGATGTTGAAAAATCCTTTGACAAAAATTCAATACTTTATCATTCATGATAAAGGCATGGAGAGATCAGGCCTACAAGGCATGTACCTAAAGACAATGAATGTAAGATACAGCAAGCCAATAGCCAACTTCAAATTAAATGGAAGCTTAGATCACTTCCACTAAAATCATGAATAAGACAAGGCTGCCCACTCTTTCCATATCTATTCAATGTAGCACTTTAAGTTTTAGCTAGCACAATAAGACATCTAAAAGAGATCAAGGGAATAGAAATGGAAAAGAAGAAGCCAAAGTATCATTATTTGCAGTTAATATGATAGTTTATATAAGTGACCTCCCAAAAATTCTTCCAAGGAACTCTTACAGCTCATAAACATCTTCAGTGAAATGGCTGGATACAAGATTAACTAAAAAATAAATCAGTAACCCTCTTATATACAAATGACAAAGGGTATGAAAGCTTTATAGACTTATGCACTGAATGCTTAGTTCTCAGAGTAGCAGTATTTAGTGCTATAGTCATTTTGAGGTGATTGTATCATGGGAGCTATAACCTCATCCCTGGATTAATCCATTATTGGGTTCCTAGCTTAATGGGCTATACAGAAGTAAGAATAATTAAAGGATGTGTTACACTGAGGTGTGATTGTATAAGTTTTCTCTGTCATACATCTCTTCTCTTTCTCTTCCCTTCTCTGTTATCTACTGTTTGGGTTCCATGAGATAAGTACCTTCTCTACCAAAATACTGCCACCACCAGGATGTTCCACCTTCTGCCAGCTGCCTTTGTACTAAAATCATAAACCAAAATAATCCTTTTGTGCTTTGATTTTCATTGGAACATGTTCATGCAATGCCAAGATAAATAACCCCTAACTTGCACCTAGACCCTACAATTTGGCCAAGAACTTGCAATATTACCCTGGAGGCTTCTTCTATCCTTCTATGTACAGATTCCTTTTTCCAGTACCCTGCCTTGCAATTCAGCAACCCTAAACTTCAACATATTACTTCATAGCTCAAAAAGGCCACCAGATATGCCATAATGATAACCTTTGCAATCGCCTTATGCAGTGCTACCCATTTATTTCATAGATCTAGTAAAAGTTGGCTCATATATTGTTCTAGGGCCATTGTTGTTTCCAAACAGAAAGTTAAAATTCTAGTACAATTTGCTCCATTATGCAAAACAGAAGTGTTTCTTTATACTTAACCCTAGCAATGTGTCAAGAAATTCAGTATTCGTGCTCTCTGTCCCACCAGGTTGCCCTTTTGAAGATTCCTATATATCAGGAGAATTTCTACTTGTCTGCTGATTTTGAAAAGTCTCCCCAAAAGGGTACTTGCTAAAATCTGCCTCCAAAGTCTTAGCTCTGTGATAAAATACCAAATAACATTGCAAAGTTTATTAGGACCACATTAAAATTATATACAAACTCTAATCTTCAGATAATTCATGAATAAACTGAGAAGAATATTAAAACAAGACACAAAACTAAGCAATTATTCAGAGACTTTTAAAATGCATGAATATAGTGATAAAATGATCTCTATTCAGGTACAAAAAAATGTGTCAGTCAAAAGCAATATTATATATGGATCTGACAAAAATCAAGCACTAAATGTTAGAGTCCATTAGTCTTAACACAAGAAGAGCTGCTGTGGGTCTCAGGTAACTTTAACAAAGTTGTCGTGACCATGATGCCTATAATGACAATAAGTGATAAAATGCTTTGAATTACTTACAAAATTAAACTAGAAGGGTAAGTCTGTGGGGCTGGGTGTTCGGCCACGCCCCCCAAACCCAGAGACCTAGCATAAAGCCCTTGCTAGGTCACATAAGACACGAGACTAACAGGTCTCTCTGCCTCGAAATTTACGTATTACCTAAAGCCCTGCCTGCTCCCAATATATAAACAAACCCCTTCTGACATGTTTTGGGAGAGCTCTTTACCATCCAAACACACCGCCTTGTCAATATATCTGGATGTGTTTAACTCCACAGTCTCTTGAAATCTGGACTCCTTGTGTAAGTCAAGACTCCCCCGCGCCCCTGTCCCTGTGAGGGGAGGAGGGAGAGAAGCCTTTCACCTGCTCCAGCACTCTCTACACTCTAGCTAGCCCGGATCCCGGGACGGCCTCAGTGCCTGTTCGCAGGCGGTGCCCGACATAAGTCCACTAAGGATACCTTAAAAAGTATATCCTTGCATGGAGCCTGAGTGGCTACTTCCTATATAGCAAGGCAGTACTCCCAGCAGAGCGATAAGGACAGCAACCCACAAAACATTTGACCCAAAATATGCCCTGCTGATAATATGTGCAGGAACAAAGAGCAGAGATGGAGGGAATGGCCAATCAATTACCACCCCAAACTGAGACCCATACCATGGGCAAGAATCAGTCCCTGATAGAGTTAATGATACTCTGTTATGCTTGCAGGAGCTTACCGTAAGTGTTGTCAGAGAGTCTCAACCAAGCAGCCAATGGAAAGAAACGCAGACACCCACAGCTAAACATTAGATAAAGCTAAGGGGATCATAAGGAAGAGTTGGGGGAAGGATTGAGAGATCTGAAGAGGACAGGAACTCCACAGAAAGACCAATAGAAACAACTATTGTCCTGGACCCTTGGAGACTCCCAGAGATTGAAGCATCAACCAAAGAGCACACACCAGCCGAACCTAGGCCCCTGGAACATATGAAGCAGATGATAAGCAGCTTGGTCTTCATGTGAGTCCCCAAAACCAGGAGTGGGGAATGTCCCTGAATCTGTTGCCTTCTTCCCTGTGGGTCCCCTCACTGAGGTTTTGTCTGGCCTCAGTGGGAGAGGATGAACCTAGTCCTTCAGTAACTTGATGGTGCTGGAGGTGGGTGTCATGCCTAGAGGTGTGATACCTCCTTCTCAAAGGAGAAGGGGAAGAAGAAATAGGGGAGGACCTGCATGAGACAGTACAGGGAGGAGGAGGGGACTAATATTGGGTATGTAAAATGGATAAATAAATTCGATAAGTTTTTTTAAAAAGTAAAAAAGAAAAAAATGACAAAGGGGCTGAGAAAGAAATCAGGGAAACAACACCCTTCACAATAGCCGCAAATAATACAAAATATCTTGGGATAGCTTTTACCAAGGAAGTGAAAACCCTGTATAATTAAAAAAAAATCTTTTTTTAAATTAACAATTGCAACGTTAAATGACTGTTGCTCACTGTTTTAACTAAACATCTTCTGGTAGGAATATTTGCAATGAGCAAGGCTCAAGCTAAGTTCTGAATATGAAACATTTTGCATGTCATTAGCCAGGTCCGACAATGATTGAATGTCTCCAGGTATGAAATTTAGAAGACGTCACTTTTTTTCTTCTTTGAGTGCCTGCTAAGTTATTCATTTTCCTTCTTTCTTTCCTTCTTTCCTTCCTTTCTTCCTTCCTTCCTTCCTTTCTTTCTTTCTTTCTTTCTTTCTTTCTTTCTTTCTCTCTCTATTGTTTTATAGTCCAGTCATTATCCTCCTCCTGGTCTACCTTCTGGCTGTTCCTCATCCCCTACTTCTTCCCCTGTCTCCAAAAGGATGCCCCCACCTCCCCTATCCACCCCATCAGACCTCCCCACTCCCTGGGGCCTCAAGTCTCTCGAGGATTAGGTGCATCTTCTCTCAGTGAGTCCAGACCAAGCAGTCCTCTGCTGTATATGTGTTGGGGGCCTCATATCAGCTGGTGTGTGCTGCCTGATGGGTGGCTCAGTGTCTGAGAGATCTTGGGGATCCAGGTTAGTTGAGATTGCTAGTCTTCCTGTGGGATCTCATTTTCAAGGCTGCTCTTGAGTATAGGCAAATGGGATAGGAATGGGGAATGCTCAACCAAGGATCCATTGTTAAAATTCAGCTAGTTTGCTTGAAGGAAATGCCCCATGAGGTTTTGAATGACTTAGGATAGTTTCTTAAGTTAAAAAAATGTAGATATTGATAACCTTTGTGTCCCTTACTTTATGCAGATATCATTTTTGGATGTCCTTATTGAAGCACTTCTACTTTCCTTTCTTCCTTTCTTTTTTCTCTTTCTTTCTTTCTTTCCTTCTTTCTTTTTTTCTAGATGCATATTGTCTCTGATCTTGGGAATTTTAGGTTACTTATCTGGAAGTATAAAGGCTAGATAATCTTCAGGTTATTTTGCTTACTTAGTAAACACATTATTATTTCTCCCAATGAAATATGTAATTAATGTTTACTTAAGCTGCATTTTTTTCAAATTTAAAACTTTCCATCATGAAATACATGAACACTGCTGATTCTAAGATGGGTTTTTATGAGTTTTAATATTACTGGTTTTGAAATGCATGATGAAATTTATATTAAGATGGCACTATGTTATAGTTTAATTTTCACTGTTAAAATTTTCCTGGGGGGTGGTATATACTGTAAGATAGCAGCTTCTGTAATTAACATATTCTATGAGGTACATTAAGATAGTCCTATTCTCAAACTTTTGGGATAGTTAAGTTACTGCAAGCTGATTCAAGTTTTTGATGGGGGTCTGGGCATGCAGATAATATTTTACTTCTTCAGGTCTCTGACTCAACTCAGAAATTAACTATTGCAATCACTACCATCTCTATAAAATACATTATATGGGGAAATAGGTAGAGATTAATTTAAAATTCCCAATGTTTTAGTTTGTAATATTACATGCTTAAAGCTAAAAGAGATCACAGAGGTAGTTGCCTCTTTGTGTACACTGGGACACTGAGGCCCAGATGGACAAAAAACATCTCAATGTCATTTACAGCTAGTAGCAGAGTGGAATTAGAAAGAAGCTCTAATGTTCTTTTCTATTAGAACAGTCTATGTCTCTCAGTCTTTTTCTCTTAGTGTCCTGTTTATCTCTATGTCATTTTATAAACCATTCTAAAGGCATTTTCTCCACCATAATGAGCAGTTAGAAAGGAGACATCTATGTATTTTTTAAAATCATATTTGTGTTTCAAGTAATGTGATTTCCACTTGGAAATAAATTAAAATGCCAAGATAAGCCAGGGCTCCATTGCTGACCAGATTCTCCTCCTTCCAGACACCAGCCAGATCACTGTTGGCAGGAAAGTAATGGCTGGCAAAAGTCTAGTTAACCCTTAGTAGTGACTCAAATGTTTATACAGTCAAACGTTTATAGTGGTCAAGAAATACAAAGTTTACTCACAGCCCTGACAATAGCTATAATCTGTGTGACCTAAAGTCTTGAGAGGTGGAGCAATACCTGCAGTTTATGCAGCTAAAAATGAAGCAGCTTATGAGGAATTATTATGTGGAAAAGCCAGAAAAAATGCCACACACATAACGATTAAAAATAATTATGAAGCCAGCGAGGGTGTCATATACCTTTGTACTTTGCTCATATTTTCTGCACTACCTTAACATTTCTCACTGGCTTACCCCTCCCCCCTCAAATAGCTTACCTTTTACTTTCAGATAGATAGATAGATAGATAGATAGATAGATAGATAGATAGATAGAATATATATATATATATATATATATATATATATATCTTACAAAATATGGAGTCGATATATGATAAAAAGCATTTAATATGTTACCTCCATTACTCATCTACAAAAATGCAGTGTTTTCTATTTAAAATTTAATATTTAACAACAATATAAAATGACAACGTTTACTTCAGAAGAGACTAAGCAACAGTGAAGAATGAAACTGAAGACCTTCGCAGAGGGGAGACCCTCTCTCAAGTCTCAGAAAGTCGCGACCACCCAGTAATCTGCTCGAGACACCATGTACCGGAGCAATTGCGAGGTTATTTATTAGGGCGTGACAGCTAGCTGCCGGTCAATTCGTGTGCCCACGCAGGAGCTGAATTGACCCCGACTGCCAGTTTGAGGGGTGTTTTTAAAGGGAAAAACCACAAACCAAGGAAATGAGGAGGGGGTGAGGGGGTTGCTAGGGTGGTATAACATAAAAATAGTGGAACATTCCAAAGGAACCCAACCTACATGAGTCAGGATCAGATGAAAACTCTCTGTACGCTTATCTTTCTCAAGAATGTAGTCCTGCCCTGTCACTTCGGCCTTGCCCTGTCACTATGGTTCTCAGCTTGGTTCCACCTGACTAAATTGCATTCTTTCCTTTCTCTTTGCGGGTCGGCCAGTTCCAGTAATGGTGACTGGTCTTTCCACATTCCTAAAGAAAGCCTAAAGAATATTTTATATGTCTAAAAAGGATTCTATATACCCAGTATCCATAACTTTTCCCTCTACAAAACCACAAAGTTGAAAAAGAAAAATGGATCCTGATCAAAGTAAACGGTGCTGCACAGGAGCAGCCTGAGTGATTCTGACAAATATTGCTCTGGTGGGAAGGTGTCTAATGTGGGAATTCAGGAGTAGGTCCTCCGAGCTCCTGAGTCAGTTGCAAAAAACAAACAAACAAACAAAAAACAGCAAAAACTGTTCTGACCAAATATTCCCCCAAGCAGTGTCTAGCATGGTGCCCGTAATAAGCAGTCTATAAATGTTTAATGACTGAATAATGATAAGCAGATACACAGCTATTAATCACTCATTAAGGAAAACATTTCTTAGTTAACATAGCAGAGGCAAAATTGGCATGATTTCAGGCAAACCTCCAAATTTATATTTCAGAAAGAAACACTTCGTTTACAACATTCTGATACATTCAAATAAATACATACACAAAAGATTACTCACTTGGCTGTATTTCCATGGTTTCCTGAGTTTGGGGAAAATATGTTTCTAAGCACAGTACAGAAAATGATGTATTACATTAAAATAACTTCTCATCTTTATGAGATGATAATCCCCAAGTTTGCTTTAAAAGGGCCAAGAACAGTCAGCTATGGTACAATTCTTACTCTGTACCTAATGCACTATGGGATATTGAACAGCTACATAGAAGAGTCCAGCTGAACGAAATGTCCTCCAGACTTAAGAGAATGATGCCACAACTGGCTGAGTTCAATGCCACTTGATCCAATGTCAAAAATGAATAAATAAACAAATAAATAAGTAGATAAAACTGTGCATTCCTGTCCCATCTCTGTTGGATTTTTTTTCACTCAAACTACACACATCCCCATTCCTCCAGTGAGTTAGTTCTGCTTATAGTAACCTTCATGGGTCACAGTTGATGCTCACATTTAGAAGGACAGGTTGATCTCACAATAGATCCAAGAGGACTGTTGATACAGAAGGATGACTGTTCTCCATTCTTCACTAGTGGTAATGACATATTACAGTGTGCTTAAAAAGGTCTCTGAGACATTCCATCAGGTAGGGTGACACTGCTGCTCATCAGTGTCCTTGAATGTGCATAGATGCCATTAACCCTTAGCATATGCTACTTTTATCAGCTCTCCATGGAGAGGAAAGGATCTCACTTTGTAACTTTCTGTTGCTTCCTTTTCAGGTGGGAGAGGAAGCAAATAAGCAAATAGAGTGACAGACTGTACCTCATTTGTCTCATCAGTGGTGTTGATTTTATTTACTTCTTCAACACCCTTCCCTAACAATTACTTTATGGGCACCCAGAAATTGTTTTCGTCTATATTAATTAAATAAAACCATTCACTATGACCCAAATATCATCTGCTCTACCACAAAACTTAAGTCATCTTGATATCTTTAAAATTAAAAAAAAAAGATTAAAATGTAATTACAATCACCACCACTAAACCTTCCTCCCTTCAAACCTTCCCATTTTCCCTATCCCCTCTCAAATTTATGACCTCTTTTTATTTATTATTATTACTTATGTAAATGCATAAATATATAAATACGATCTGTTGTGTTCATTTTTTTTGTTTTATATACATGATTTCAGGGCTGACCCTTTGTATTACATAATCAATTAGAGGCTTATCTCGGGAGAAGACTAATTTTCTCTCTAATTCCTGGTTATCTAGGCCAGGGACCCCTGCTGTGAAATTTCTCCCTTCCTCAGGATCATGTGCACTGACTTTGTCATTGGTTGAGATTTGTTTAGACAGGGTTATTATTGAAGTATCATGCTGTAGCATCCATATCATTTCTAGGGGACTTCCTGGTCCTCTGGCTCTTATAGTCTTTCCTTCTCTTCTTCTGCAATGTTCCCTGAATCTTGGGTAATGGAATTAATTGAATAAAACTATCCTCTATAAGTGAACTACAACATGCTGAATTCTCTTAGTGTTTCTCATAGGAAAACATTATTTCTAACTCATAACACATTCCAGGACAAGTTTTTCTGGTTGGGGGTCTTCTCTCACACTGTAATCCAGGACCAAGCTTTCACTAATTTCTCAGTATTTTCTCCAGAACATTCATATGAAAGACCATGAGCAGAGGCTCACATGAACATATGATGGTCTAATATGGTCATAGTGCACATAAATTTTCATGTCTATTTTATATGGTATGGTTACATGGCCATAACTTATCATAGAGGAATCTTAAAATTATAGTTGAGGTTTGTGTTTCAGAAAAGCGGAACATGTATGCTGGTGAGTACTAGGATTGTCTTCCACACCCTCCAAGGTCAACGGTCTCCATTCTTTGATTTTTATTGAGGAGGAGAAATCACCAAGTCACTGTAAGAAATCTGAACAAGTGGGAATCCTGAAACTGACCACAGCATGACTAATACCTCCTCTAAATAACCTAGAGTGAAGATTTGGAATACTAAATTAGAGGTTATTTGAATGAAGACAGAGCTTTATACTGACAGAAATGAGCAGCTTTCTGGCAGTAAAGCATTCAGTAGCTGAGCCACATAATTAGAAGTGACTGACAGGTGATCTATGCATGCACACTGCCTCCCAGCTTGCAAAAATGCTGCTGCTTCTGCTGCTGCTGCTTAGAGTTTGAGTAAAATAGGACAAGTAGAATATTGAGGTGAGAGAGGTTGCAGTAGTGCCCATGTGTCTTCGCATAGATTTCTAGGCTTTGAGAGGTTGCATTTAAAGGAAACAAACCAGAATTTGAAGATAAACAGTTTGATATTGACAGCTGCCTTGTTTGAAGCCTTGATAAAAACAATCCCATCTTTTAAAGTCTGGATTTTCTTATCAATAATATCAGTATACTAATGATACCTTTCTCACAGAATTACTGGAATGTGTAAACTGTATGAAAGTAACTGGCATAAAACTTGATGTGTTAGTTTCAATTTTCAACTTGCCACAATCTAAAGTCACCTGGGGAGAGTCTCTAAATGAAGGATTATCTGATCAAGCTAGCCTGTGAGCATGTCCCTGGGGATTGTCATGGTTGCTTTAATTGATGTGAAAAGATCCAGCCCAGTTTGAATGGCATCATTTCCTGAATTTGAGTCCTAGACTATATATAAGTGTAGAGAAAGTGAGCTAAGTATGAAGTATCCGTGTATTTATTTCTCTGTTGACTGTGGATGTGCTATGACCTGCTATTTTAGGTTTCTCCTGCTTAACTTCCCTAATCCCTTTCTTCCCTTAGTACTTTTGGTCAGTATATTTTATCATAGCAACAGAAATGAAACTCTGATGCTTGGAATACAATAGATCCTCAACAGAGAATCTTTCTTTAAATATATTACTAAATCAATTTGCAGTGGAGGGCCTGCTTCATCAGCCTGGGCTCTTCTCTCCAGTTCAACCAGGGAAAGTACAGACAGGAAGTAATGAAGTCAGAAAGTTAAAAGGGACCTAAAGAGAATCAAGGGGATTTGGCTGTTATCCTAAAGATGACCTCTCCCAGTTAACTTCAACTATCAACTTCACACAGCTCAGAGTTATCCAAGCTAGTCTCAATTTGGGGAACACCTCAGTCACAGTGGCCTGTAGGAATGTCTTTGGAATATTTCTTGTTTACTAATTGAAGTAGAGAGATTCATCTCACTATGGATGATACCATCTGTAGGCTGGAGAGGCTAGGCGGTATACAAAAAGCTGGCTGAGCAAAATCCAGAGATCAAATAAGTAAGCAGCTTTCCTCCGTGGTTTCTGCCATGCCTCAACTTTCTTAAAGGCAGACTGTGAGATGCTAAAGCAATTCCTCACCGAGTTGCCTTACACTGTGCTGTTTGTCACAGCAACAGAAAGCAAACTTGAACAGAAATTGGACCGAGAGGGAGGTTACTACTCTGGTGGATCTGATCATGTTTTGGAGACCATTTGAAAATTTGAGCTGGACAAGATGATGAGTGCTTAGGGCTTAATGGGCTGTTCTGTTGGAACTTGGGATATAAGGGTGCAGTGGGAAATGCATATAATGGGGGTCTGGTGTGCATGATAGTTCCAAAAGAAACTAAAATTTTATCAGGTGTCTCTGTCTCTGTCTCTCTGTCTCTGTCTGTCTGTCTGTCTGTCTGTCTGTCTGTCTCTCTCTCTCTCTCTCTCTCTCTGTGTGTGTGTGTGTGTGTGTGTGTGTGTGTGTGTTATTTTGGATCAAGAGTCTGTGGAAATGAAACATTTGCTTCAGTGGAGCAATGGCTAATGATCAGCAGGGGCTGAAAAGTTAGCTGTGATAAGTGAGAGATCAGCATCTTTGCTGTGAAATCTGTGAAAAGGAATGAGTTTCCTCACAGTCAACACAGAAAAGCTGTCCTCTAAGGGAGCTAAGGCTGTATCTCCAACTGGCAACTTAACTTAGCAAGTTGTAAAAGTCTTTCAATGTAGTCCTGGTTTTGGTGTCATGTAAGCTCCAAGAATAGATAGTGGCTAAGGCCTGGCTCTGTATGCTAGTATAGTAGTTCCTGAAGTGATTAAGGTACAGCCTCAGTTGCAGTGGACACTGTAGGATATTGGAGATGCCAGGTTTATGTGATGAATATCAAGGACAATGGCAGCTGTGGAGTGGAGTTGGCCTAAGCCTATGAAACAAGCTAATGTTTTGTGAGTTGCAGACATAAGGACATGAAACTACCCAAGTCTTTTTGGAGCCAGAAGATCAAGAGAAATTTCTAGATGTTGGCTACTGAGCTACATATTTGATTAACACTTCTGTGTAGGGGAAATCTCTTGTGCAGTATAAAAAATCATTCACCTGTCAGTAAAACTTGAATGGCCAGTAGCAGCAGAGCAGGGGAGAACTGGCAGAGAGAGAGAGAGAGAGAGAGAGAGAGAGAGAGAGAGAGAGAGAGAGAGAGAGAGAGAGAGAGAGAGAGAGGCACTCTGGAAGAGTAAGGCGTGGAGAGATTCACCACCAAAACCTGGTAAGAGTTAGACATATGAAACTAAGGAGAAGTAACTAGACTTGTGGCAGAACGGAAATAATATAAATGGGTTAATATAAGTTAAGAACTAGCTGAGAAGCAAGCCTAGCTTAAGGCCATAAGCATTTTAAATAAAAATAAATCTCCTAGAGCTAGAGTGGGCTTAGAAAAGCCAAAATGGTTACACTCCTGATTTAGGGTTTTGCTTTGATCTTATTGTAATTATAGTCTGGTCCTTCTCTCTTGGAATAAGAAAGTATTTAGCTTGCTTTTTATTTTAAAGAAGCCTGCAGGTAAGAGACTTTGGCTACTTCTAAAATGACACTAAACTTTTGAAGCATTGAATTAAAAACTACTGTGGGATTTTAAAGCTCTGTTTTATTTTTATATTATAATATTAATGTACAATCCTCTGGACCAAAATGTAAGGAAATGTTCTGGCTTAAAGTGATATGTTTGTGTGTCAAGTTGACTAGGGGATGAGTCTCCTAGTTAGTTTCAGCTATAATTTAGAATTTGACACAGCCTCTGTATTCTCTGGAAGTGCCTGGAGTTTTCTGAGATGACTGTCTCGTCGTACTGGCCAATATGCATGGTTGTGGGGCATTTTCTCAATTGCTAATTGATGCAGAATGGTCTAGTCCAAGGTGGATATTACCATCTCTCGACTGGAGAATCTGGGCAGTATAAGAAAGCTTACTGAGTAGGAGGTAGAGGGAAAGACAGAAAGCAATACTTGTCCACAGTTTCTGCCTTTGTTTCTGCTTGGGTTTCTGCTAGGTCTTCCCTTAATGATTGACTGTAACCTGAAAGTGTAGGCCAAATAATCCCTTGCTTCTCCAACGTTTAGTCATAGTGTTTATCACAGTAAGAGAAACTAATCTTTAACAGGATCCTTTGGGAATATTAGACCCTATTTCCTAAATGTGATTTGAAGATTAAATGAAATAATAAATTTTGATCCTTAGCCCAGACTGCTGCATCACAAACATCACTATAATGACATATGTCACCTCTTCTGAAGAGGTGAAAGTGATACGGGTTTGATGAGGAGGAAGAAATTGTAGTGTGTCTCTAGCTGGCCTTAAACTTGTCAGTTTTGTAGAGGATGAGAATGGGGTATAATGGAAGGTTTAAAGTGAGTCATGAAGATCTGGAGATGCCGCCATAGTGACACTGGCTCCTCCCTCAGTCCAACCTTATAGGGTGATGTCTGCAGACAGGATGAGATCATACCTCGATAATTCTTTGTGTTCCAGAGGGGGGAAATGTCTTGCAAATTTAAGTCACTATTATTTTGAAAACCAGATGCCAAGCTTTGAAATACAGCTTGCCTGTCTTCAATATCTCGTTATGTTTCCACAGCACAGGGGAAAAAGCCAACTGTTTATACACAGTAGTATTTCTGGTAACTGAACTTATTAGTTTAAAAGACAATATTTACCGAGCTCACAAAATAGCACGCTTTCTGTCCATAGAGACCTGTTTTAATTAAAGCCCTACCTTTAAAATTCATTAAAGTAATCAGTTCTAAGCGATTAGAGCTTGCATATTAGATTTCAGCATGTGAGTGCTGCAAAATCTCCTCCACAGGTGCAGGAGGCAGTGATTTAAACAATTGAAAAGATATCTTCTTTCGTTTAATTTCATTTCAGTTTTATTTAAAGGCATTGACTGGCTAGCTGCAAGAATTTTACTTTTATATTATGTAGATCACCTCATCTTTATTATCACCTGGGGAAAGTTGTGACACAAGCTCGTGCTGGTTCTCCTGAAGAAAAAGGTAGATAAAGGGAGCAGCTGACTATTAGGAGACAAAGTGTCACCATGTTTGTCTGCCAGAAGAAGCCTTTGCTTTTCTCCTTTAGATTTCCGGTTGCAAGAGCTAAATTGAGAAGCTTAGGGGTGTAAGAATTAACAGAGACCACAACTACTCCAGGCATCACTGCAATGTATGAAACATATACAGCATGTTATCTATGCATATTACGCTTTGGGGGTCTCATAGCAACACTATAAAGTAGAGGGTTTAGTCATTCTCCTTTCTTAGATGAGCCTCAGAGAGGCTGTCATTTGTCAAATGCAACATAAATATTAACAAGCAAGAAATCGGTACAGGAGAAAAAAGAATTGGTGTTGGAATTCCCTAATGACTACTTTCTACAAGTGAGGTCTTTGGTATGTAGTTTGTTCATATGAAAAACATGAATAATTAGATCCATTTTATGGGGTTGTGACAAGGATCATTTGGGTAACACAAACCATTTACTACAGAGGCTATGCCCAATATAGGACAGCAATTTCCTGTGAAACTAGGTATCCAACTGTCAGAAATCAGCACCTTTGTGCTCCAACCACTTCCCTTGCATCCGCAAGAAGGAGCCATAGATGTCCTCCAAAGACAATATGTGGACTTAAATCAGCTTGGGGGAAGCTTGAGTGTAGCAGCAGATACAAGGCTTCTTGTCATACAGGTTTCGTGGATGACACTGAAGTTGGTATCCTGATAAAGGCTGACAGTACAAAGTCAACAACCAAGCTCTAAAAGAGACCTCAGATGCTTCTCTGATAAAAAAACAAAACAAAACAAATTGTCACTGCCAGATGAAAAGTGAAAAAGCACCGTTAATGGCATTTTTTATCCAGCCTCCTTAATTTTCACATGAAAATACCAAGGCTTCTTGGTTGTAAGTCACATAATAGCTGCAGAACGAAATTTTCCACTGTGGCTCAAGATAATTCTACTACCTTACTAAATGTATGGTCCTGGGGAAAAATATCTAATTCTTGTGAGACACAAGAGAGTTTTTGTCCATCAAAGGTAGTTAACCCTTAAAGAACTCGTAGTTCCTGAACCTTCCCCTCTGCTCTGATTAGCCAATCTCATCAGGTTGTGAAGTCAAGCTCTCACTACCTGGATATGAGACATATATAAAAGACAGAAGCCACCCTGACCACGTATGTTTGCTAGAATGGTTTGCTCTTAGAATATCCTTTTTATTATAAGAATTACCTTGTTGAGGTACTTTGCCTTTGTTCTGGTGTTCCCTTTGCAACACTGAGATTATTCTTTGTTTCTAGTATTCCTTTATGCCTTTTCCCCATTCCTAATGGCATACCTACTCTGCTGTACATTTACAAAGAACTAAAGAGGAGAATGGTGATGAGAAAAAATACCTTTCCAATTCTCTGGAACCTTATCCCCTATCATAGTCATTTTTTTCTTCTGTCTCCGCTTCTGTGACTCTTAAAAGCCATCCTTCATGGCTTTCCTTATAGACTTTTCCCCGTTGCTATCACATTTTTTAATTAATATTTTTTCACACAACATGTTTTGATCATATTCTTTTCCTCCTGAAACTCTTTCCATACTGTCCTTACCTCCTTACTCACCCAACTTC
The DNA here is from genome assembly GCF_004785775.1 of Grammomys surdaster. Taxonomy (NCBI): domain Eukaryota; kingdom Metazoa; phylum Chordata; class Mammalia; order Rodentia; family Muridae; genus Grammomys; species Grammomys surdaster. Next base: position 434,305 of record NW_021620798.1, read on the forward strand.
ATGGCCTCCTCTCAAAAATTTCCACAACTGAAAATCAAAACAAGAACTAATGAGACAAAAAAAAAACATGAAAAATAAACAAAAATCACACAGACAACACACACACATAGACAACACATACAGGCACACACAGATGACACACAGGCACACACAGACAGACAACTCTCACATAGAAATAACATACACACATAGACAACACAGAGACAATACACACAGGCATACACAGAGACACACAGAGACAACATACACACACACACACATGCACACACAACACACACAGGTGCACACAGACAACACAGAGAGAAACACACATAGATAACACACAGACACAGAGACACACAGAGACAACACACACAGACACACACAGACAACTCTCACATAGAGATAACAGAGAGAGAGACACACACAGAGAGACAACACACAGATAACACACAGGCACACACAGAAACACACACAGAGACAACATATACACACAGACATACACAGACAATTCTCACACAGAGATAACACACAGAGAGACACAGAGACACACACATGCACACACACACACACACACACACACACACACCATGGAGTCAATATTGCATTATAAAACTACTGTGGATGCAACCTCTCTGAGGTATGGTTGATATACATAGTAATACTCCACTGGACCAAAATGACTTTCCCTTTGACATTAAGCATCAATTGCAAATAATTTATTGGTTAGGGGTAGGACTTTGTGTTCACTTCCTCTTCTCAGTACTTGCTTGTTTTGCTTACCCACATTACCTCTGTTGGTTAGATAGTGGCTACTGATATTGTCTATTCTGAAGACCCTGGTTAGTACAGGTCTTGCCTGATCAGTACTTCTGATCTGGATGCTCCTATGAGAAAAATAAGCCATAGAATGATTAGTTCAGGGGTCTCCTCAGGACAGACCTGCCTTCCAAGCTGTGGCTTCTCCTGCTGAGAATAAAGAGTATACACTTACAGCTGGGTATTCAATACCAGAGTCATACAAATTTTCTCCTGTCCCTGAGGGAAGGCTAGTACCTTTTCCTGGACCAGGTTCTTTCCGCATTGAGTTAAGTCTAAGAATATAATGGCACCCAAGGATATAATGTTAGTTCCCAAAAATCTAAAATAACTCTCAATTTTAAAAATAAAACAAGTTGTTTCATTCATTTATTTACATAACTTGTATGGATTGAGCTCATATTTTGTGCCAAGTCATATGCTAGGTTTTGAAAATATGTGGATGAATCAAAATACACTGGGATGGTTAATGTTGATTTAACTTGACAGATTCAAAGGGATTATTAACCTTAAAGGCCATTGAGGAAGACCCCCTCCCTCAAAGTCAGCTTTGGGCACCAACTCAGGCATTTGTCAGGTAATGTTAGAAAGGGAAACATAACTGTCCCTCTATAGAGTTTTAAATAGCACATGAATAGGTGGAGCTATGAGAACTCATTAAAGAAAAGTGAATTTATTCTGGTCAAAAGAATGGAATCTTAATTTTACCTTTAGCCCTGGGTGCAGACATGACACTCTTATCTGCTTCAAAGATTAGAATATTACATATTGTTCTCTTCCCCCTTAAGAGTTAATCTAATTCTTGGCCTGTCAATCATCACCTGGTCAGGAGATCACCCTACAGGAAATCTGATTCAACTGAAGACATATTAAGGAGATGGGAGGACTAATTATCACCTTAATGAGATAATGCGTGTACACATCTCAGAAGCCCTTCCTCTGATGCATCTGGTTATAGAGCTACTGGCATGCAATCTATCTCTGCCTGCCTACTGTCAGTTCTTACTCAAAGAACATAACTTTTCACTTTTTTCTCTTTATTTGTTTTTCAGGTAACATTCACTAGCTTAAGCATACCATCTCTGACACTTTGGGATTTCTCACTTTTCCTCTGAAATCTCTCTATTCTTTAGCCATAGAACTGCTTGCAGAACTACATTTCTGAATATGCCATTTTATAGTAACAGTTCAGTGGAACTTCAGTTCTTTGAATGGCTCCTATTATACAGAAGCTCTTCTCCTCTTTCTCTTCCCCCTCCTTCTCTTCCTCCTCCTTCTCTTTCTCCTCCTCTTCCTCCTCCTCCTCTTCCTCCTCCTTCTCTTCCTCCTCCTCTTCCTCCTCCTTCTCTTCCTCTTCCTCTTTCTCCTCCATCTCTTCCTCCTCCTTCTCTTCCTCCTCCTCTTTCTCCTCCTTCTCT
>NW_021620798.1:436530-487326 GCF_004785775.1 Grammomys surdaster
TCTCTTCCTCCTCCTTCTCTTCCTCCTCCTCTTTCTCCTCCTTCTCTTCCTCCTCCTTCTCTTCCTCCTCCTCTTTCTCCTCCTTCTCTTCCTCCTCCTTCTCTTCCTCCTCTTTCTCCTCCTTCTCTTCCTCCTCCTTCTCTTCCTCCTCCTTCTCTTTCTCCTCCTTCTCTTTCTCCTTCTCTTTCTCCTCCTTCTCTTCCTCCTCCTTCTCTTCCTCCTCCTCCTCTTCTTTATCCTCCTCTTTCCCTCCTCCTTCTCCTTTCTTTACTTCCTTTTTCTAAAGTTCTTATCTCTAATTGTATAATAATAGTTCTCTGTAAACTCACTCTCTTGTTGTCCAAAAATTTAATTCACTGAGTTAACAAAAATAACCTAGAATCCACTGGCCTGGGGTTGGTTTGAGGGCCACCAATTTATCTAGAACCCCAAGTTATGCTCACTGAGAAAAGACACCAAAGATCCATTACACTCAGAGACCTCACTTTCCCTATTGCAAAAGGAGCTAGAATCACTTAGAATCAAACTTCTGGGAACATGTGAGGGAGTTTGGAGACCAGGTTAACTGAGGTGGAAGGACACACCTTAAATGTGGATGGTGCCATTCTATGAGCTGTGGTACTCGACAAAAGAAAAAGCAGATGCAAGCAAAGAATCACCATCCATCTCTCTTTGCTTCCTAATTACAGATACCTTGTGTCCACCCACCTTGCATTCCTGCTCCCTATTTTCCTCATCATGTTAAACTGTATTTTCAAATCAGCAACCAAAATAAGCCCTTTATTCATGAAGTTTTGTATCTTTTGTTGTTGTTTTATCAAATATTTCATCTCTGCAATCAAAAATGTAACAAACAAATCCATTTTCTCAAGCTGTAGGGTACTTAAAGTCTCACAAAGAGTGATGAATAATATATCCACCTACTTATTGTTATTGCCTGCCTGCTTGCTTGCTTGCTTGCTTGCTTGCTTGCTTGCTTGCTTGCTTGATGTGTAGGCAATGATGTGTGGTTGGCTGAGAGAGAAAATAATGGGGAATTTCAAGGTGGAGGATCATGGAGGTTTTCTAAGGAAGTCAATTTGCTCTGAGTTCTAAAGGATGTAAAGTTATCTGGGTACCTGTGGTGGCTTGAATATACTTGGTCCAGGAAGTGGTACATTTGGGATGTGGCTTTGTGTGAGTAGGTGTGTCCTTGTTGGAGTAGGTTGTCACTGTGGGGGTAGATTTTAAGACTCTCCTCCTAGCTACCTGAAGACAGTCTTCTCCTAGTGACCTTCAGATGAAGATATAGAACTGTCAGCTCCTCCTGTACCATGATTGCCTGGATGCTGTCATATTCCCACCTTGATGATAATAGACTGAACCTCCAAACCTGTAAGCCAGCTCCAATTAAATGTTGGCCTTACAAGAATTGCCTTGGTCATGGTATCTGTTCACAGCAGTAAAACTCTAACTAAGACAGTACATTAAGTCTGTGCTTCTATACCTACAATATTTGGCTCTAACCACTTTATAAAGAACAGAAATTTATTTGCCTCATAATTCTAGGGGATATAAAGTTCAAACTGCATGATTTGGTGAGGGCCTCCTGTTGCATTACTTTATGACAGAGAAGCAGAAAGGGAACTAGCCATGTGGGTAAGGGGCATGTGAGTGAGAGAAGAAACAGGAGGAGAGAGAAGGGACAGATCTATTCTTTTATAAAAATCTTTCACACAGAATAACTTCACCTTGGGATAACTAAATTTATCTTGTCCAAGGGTTGTGCTCCATGATCTAATAATCTCCAAAAGGGCTTACTATATCCATACTATTTTTGTTGGGGACCAATCTTCTAGCATATGAACCTCTGGGAAAACAAACTACATCAAAAACATAGCAAGAGACAAGGGCAACAGGAGACATGTTAGTGGATGAGAGAAACAAAGACAGATACATGGTAGGTATTCAAGAAATAAAAGCTTGAGGCAAGTTTAAAGAACTGAGGAAAAACAGAGGGTAATACACACAAAGAAGAATGGTCTAAAATGAAATGGGAATGTTAGTGGGCTGGGCCAAGTATCCATGAATAGGAGCTTGAATAGGGAGATATTGGTGACTTTCAAGTAACTGGTTAACTAAATTTGACTATTTCTTTCTTTTAATGATAATTTAAGGGTTTTTTTGTTTTAAAAATCAGCACACAGGGAATGAGATTCTGTAAATAAAGAAAATATCTAATAAAAATAATTACAGAAAAAAAGAAAAAAAGAATTTTCAAAGAATTCATGTTTTTAGTAAATTCTCCTTTATGCCTTTGTCCTATCTCCTGCTATTCCTAATTAGACTTGTAACCATCCCTGTCTCATCTCTCTCTCATGCTGCATGTCCTTTTGTCCACCTATTCTTCCTAATTGCTTATTTTTATCTTTTCTTGGTCTCCTTTCTAGATTTTTAGGCTTTCTCCACAATTTTACCCGTTTATACATCTACATTACAGGCTAGGAGCCACATGTAAGAAAGGACATCCAGGTTTCTCTTTCTGAGTTTGACTTATCTCCCTTACTATTATACTTTCCAAATCTACCTATTTTTCCCAAAATGTTCATAGTTAATTTTTTTCACAAAAGAGATCTGGCTGTTATCTACAAAATGGACTGTAGAAACACAAAGGAGACAGAAGTTCAGACTAGCTCTGATGGGATTATTCCATAAATGAAGGTAGTAATATTCACTAGGGGATAGGAAGAGCAGGTGAGAAAAGTAAGGTGCCATGGATGGATAGGAAGATGACACATGTGAGAAAGATCACATTCGCAGTGGGGTAAGAAGATGTTGAGTTCAGTTTGAGTGAACTAAAATGAATCTGAACATGCAAGTGGGCAGTTTGATAAATAGATCTGGAACTTGGGGAAGGAAAGGGGCCACCTAAAAATAGAAATCTGCCTTTTGTCATTTCATACACTGGTGATAATTGAAGACATGAAATGACAGAATTCACCAAGGCAAAATGGAGAGTGAGCACAAGAAAAGCACAAAAATAGACCGCTAATCAATTCCAAAAGTTAAGAGTCAGGTGGAAGAGAGTAAACTTGGAAGACTAAGAAGAACCATCCAGGAATGTACATCCTGGCACAGAGAGTCCTTCAAGGAGGATACTGCTTCATAAATGGCATGTAAGAATCAAAGACTGAAAAATGTCCATTAAAGTTAGTAATACAGAGGTAATCAGGCAGAGTGAAGAACCCACCCAGCTCTTCCTGTGTTTCCTTTATCTGAGAGGCACCATTCTGATGGCTGACATTAACTTTGTGTGTGTGTGGGGGGGGGGAATTCCACTTCTAGCTCTTCATGGGGCCTTTTGATCTTTTCCCAAGCCCACATGTGTATTGAAAAACATGTCAGTGTTGTAGACCACCTCCAGCACTGTTCTCCAGGTCTCTGGGTTCTTCCCAACTGATTGGTGTTCCAGGCATCATTTTTATAACTACCACTTATCACTAATTTGGTCCTAATTCTGGCTCCATGTCGTTTTTCCTTTTAAGGGCTAATAGTTATGCATTAGCTACAATTTATTCCTACAATTACTTTTCAAGGGCTCAGCAGTGATAGTAGTTTTCAATCCCATAGTGTAAAATGTGTTTTCAAGGCTATTATCATCACATAATTATATAAATAAGTGAGTGAACAAATTAGCCAAAGCAAAAATCAGACCCAGGCACGTCATCTTATTGCTTAGTATTCCAGGTACCTCCCAGTAACTTTCCTCAGCTCTGGGTGGGCATGTAGAAATTAAGGCACAAGAATAGATTACTAAAGAAGCAAATTTTAAAAAGTTCATCTTAGAAAGAAAATTCGATTATGCAGATGCCACACGTAAGTGGGCCGTTATTTAAAACTATGAAAATACATAATTAACTCAATCAAATGCAGTATCACAATTCAATTTCTGTTTCAAAATCAGTTACTTTCTTATCCATTGCATATTGAGAGCTAGGTTTACTTCCCTGTAGTTTGGCCATTAGCATCTCCTTTGAGGCTTCTTAGTACATTTGGTTTCAAAAACATTAGTTAACACTTGGACAAAACAGCTCCCTCTTACTGTCTAGCCCTGTTCAAATCTACTAGGAATAAGTGGACAGTATTTATCCAAGTTAGCATAAAAACACTGTACAACTGTGAACACAGGAAACCAAATGTGATATGTGCTAATCTCTTAATTCAGATACAAATTTATTCTAAAAGTCCAGATTTTCCCTGCCTGGCCTTCTTGGTACTTGAGCTTTGCTGCCCTGTGTCTTGATTACATCTAGTCAAGCCCAGGAAGGTCTTCTAATTTAAGAAAGAATCCAGCTTCAAAGGCATCACCATCCCTAATCTTGTAATGTATCCCCCTAACAGATATGGCCTTTATCAAGACCTTCTTGCCCTTATAGCATAACAGGCCTTGATTCTGATAGAACGACAACTGCTTTGGTTCAAAACTATTATCTTCCCAAACAATGGTGTATTCTTCTTGAGGAAAATGAGTCCTTATTTACTTCTCCAGTTCTTGTTTGTATATCATGGCCACAAAAATCTATCCCATAAATGAGCTAAGATGAAATGAGACCCCTAACACTATCTGAAGTCTGGATTTTAGGTTGTATTTGTTTATTTTATTATTTTAATTTATTATTATTATTTCTGTATGTAGATATATAGATACACACAGAGAGAGAGAGAGAGAGAGAGAGAGAGAGAGAGACAGAGACAGAGACAGAGACAGAGACAGAGAGACAGAGAGGGACAGAGAGAGACAGAGAGAGAGACAGAGAGAGAGACAGAGAGAGAGACAGAGAGTTACACAGAAATTTCAGAAGTACACATGTTACAATGTGTGTAGAGGTCATACAACAGCCCTTTTGGGAATCATTTTTCCCACCACAGCTTCCAGGGACAGAATTCAGGTCATCAAGTTTGCTTGGTAAGTGCCTTCACCCACTAAGCCATCTTTCAGGGCCTCTTTGTTTTTGTTGTACTTTTTATTGGTGAATATTCATTGTACTGTGTTTCAAGTTTGAAGTATTTAAAGATTTATCTCTTTTTCTATGTGACTGCTACAAGTTTGTGGAGGCAAAAAAGGATGTGAGAGCTACCTGTGGATGCTAGGAATAAGCTCTGGACTTCTGGAAGAACTGTAGGTGCTTTTAACTAACTGTTTAGTCATCTCATCATCCACATTTTTGTTTTTGGTACAACTTTCTAATATATTCTTGAAAATATCCTGCAAAGTTTCCAAGGTTAGATGTCATAAAGTCACATGGTTCTAGTGACAAATCAGTATTGCTAAGTCTCACCAGCAATGAAGAGAAACAACGGCACATGAATTTTAGGAGGATGTTTTATTCTAAACTAAAATACTTAGGAATTGATGATAGTAATACACTTTAAGAAAACTGTACATAAAAACTCAGAACAGAGTAGCCAGCAGTGCTAGAGAGTCCTAAGGAAACAATGTTTTGAGATATTTTGATATGGGTAGAAAAACCTAGCGAAATCTTGTGTTAGCTGACTCTTGAGGAGTCATGTCATTCTCACCCTATTTCTCTGACCTCCTAACCAGAACTTGGGGAGTCTGGTGATCAGGACTTTCCGACACACGTGGATATGACTTGACATTAATGCCTTCTTTGGATACATACACACCTGCTCAAGATCAAACAACTTGTAGAGTCCATTTAATACAAGTGTTAAGGAGGTTAGAGAGAAAACTCAGAGCTAAAATTACACAGTGCCTCTTCAGAGGATCCCAGTTGAGTTCCGAGAGCCCACATTGGGTGTTTGCAGGAATATGGTTTTACCATCTTGTTCCTATGACCAACCAAGAGAAAAAAACAATGGCTTATATTTTGTGGAGATCTCTGTAGCCTCCTGGACCAATAACACATATGGAGGTATCCCACACCTGGTAAGATTTTCATTTAATAACCCATATCTTCTCATACAGAGAATGTCCATTCAAACTACTGTCTATGTTATTTACTAAATAAGCTGCATTTTAAAATTTATAAAAAAATAGGCTTCTATAATACTTTTTTGCAGTCCTTAGTTTTGCTTAGCTCATCCTTACCTTCTGTCCGTTGTTTCTCTGCGCCAACCCTACTTTCACCTTTACCACCCAGTCCTCCCCCTACTACTTTCAGATCACATGTGTTCTACTATTTCATCCCTCCTTAAAGGCTCCTCTTGTCCCCCATATCATGGGCCCTTACTAGCTTCCTTGTTCTACAGACACTCCAAATTAAACATATAATTCAAAAGAGTCAAACCTAGGATCTCCATATGAGAGAGTATATAGCAATTGTCTTTCAGGGCCTAGATTAATTCACTTAATATAATATTTTCCAGTTATATCCAGTTGCCTGCAAATTTTATACTTTCATTTTTCTTTATAGCTGAGTAATATTTCATTGCATCATTTCATTAGTATCACATTTCATTATCCATTCATCAGCTGATGGATATCTAGACTGATTCAATTTCTAGGTATTGTGAATGGATGGCAATGCATGTGGATGTGCAAATATCTCACTAATAGGCTACAGAGTCCTATAGGTATGTGTCCAGAAGTAGTTAGCTGGGTCATGTGGAAGTTCTATTTTTAAAATTTTTAGAAACCACCACAATGACTGGCACAGGAGCCGCAGCATTTTACCCTCTTGCCAACAACGAGTGAAGTCCCTGTTTCTCCATATCCCGGCTAGCTTATGTCATCTGATCTTTTGAAGGTAGCCATTCTGCCTGCTGTGAGATTGAATATCAAAGTAGTTTGAATCTGCATTTCCTGATAGCTAATAATGTTGACTACTTTTAAAATTGTTTATTAACCATTTGTGCATCTTCTTTTAACAAACCAGTTCCATAGCCCAATTTTAACTTTTAAAAATGTATATGAGTCTTTTTTACCTGTATATGTGTATTTGTATATGTATAATGTTCATGCCTTGTAGCCATGGAGGTCAGAAGAGGGGGACAAGACCATCAGGAACTGAAGTTATAGATGGCTATAAGACACTATGTGGATGCTCAGAGGTGAACCTGGGTCCTGTGCAAAACCAACAAGTTCTCCTATACACTGAACCATTGTAAGAGCCCCACAACAGCCTGATTTTTTAAATTCAGTTGATGTTTTCTTGATATTTAATTTCTTTTGTTTATGCTATATTCCAATTCTCTTTCCAATATATAGCAGAAAAATTTTCTCCCATTCTGTATGCTGCATCTTCATTCAAATGACAATTTCCTTTGTTATACAAAGATTTTTGTTTTGATAACATCTTACTTGCCAATTATGGACCTTATTTCCTAAGATATCCAAGGCTTGTTTATAAAGTTCTTACCTATGCCTAGAAGTATATTCCCTACTTTTTCCCTTAGTAGTTTTTCAGTTTCTTGTTTTATTTGGTTTTGTTTTGTTTTGTTTGGTCCTTGAATCATTTAGAATTGGTGTTTATGTAGACTCAATTTTCATTTTTCTACATGTAGCTATCAGATATATAATTTTTGAAGATGCTATATTTTCTACAAGGTGTATTTTTTGGCATCTTTGTCAAAAATGGATGTCTATAGTTGTGTGGCATTGTATCTATATTCTCTATTCTATTACACTAATCTATGTGTCTGTTTTTGTGCCAGTGCCATGATATTTTTATTACTATTGCTCCATAGTATAACTTGAAATTATGTATGGCAATACCTACTTCAAGCTGTAGTCTTTTTTTAATTAATTCATTTAGTTTTCTGGCCATTCTAAAGTTATCTCACTCATTCTCTCTGATGCTACTTCTCCCCTTCTTCTGCCATGTGACTACCTGTCCACTGGGTGGTTGCTTACAAATGCCATCGCTGCATCTCTTCTTCTTTATCTCCCTTCTGGCATCTGCAGATGTTTATACCTTGCCTGCTTTATCAGAGTTAGAAAACTCTGATAAAATTATCCTTGGGCTTCCTAACCAGTTATTTTCCAACTTATCTTATTAACAAGACTAAGAACCCCCCAAAAGGGAACCCTAACTTCCACAGTAACAGCACTTCCTTGAAGTCGCTACTGCTCTCCCTGTGACAGCTAAGTTACACTATATTGTACAATTCTAGGGGCCTTGCAGTTAGCTTTCAGAATTCTCAGCTCAGCTCTGAATCTCAACTCTCACACTTGCTTTCCTGCTGCAATCTCTCCTGGCTGACTAAGTCCCTTTATAAACTTTGTCCGTTGTAGGATAAGGGCTATATATCATCACAACTGTTTTCTTTCACAGTTTCAGTTATGAGACTTCTAATCTGCCATCCTGCCTAGAAGTCATAACTAAGTAGTGTTTTAAATGTCATTCATCATTATCTTACATATTTCTCAAGTTGTTCAGAATCTTGATCAGAAAATATTTATCAAGAATTTGGGAGTCTCCTGCAAGCACCACATGACAGGCACATATTCTACATTAAAGTAATATAATAGTGAATACCACATCTGAAGCTATGTCTTTGTGAAGCTTATATTTCCATTTTCCCTAGGATCTATTTTTGGTGCAAATTGCATTTCTGTCATCATCACTTGTGTGGCATATAATCTCCCGGGAGGAGACCGTCAAGGTAGTATCCCAGCTATGTGACATCAGTGGCTGACTAGGGATGTGGCACAGCTTTGTGCTCATGCCTGTCTAAGATGGCTTTGCTTACAGTTGTGATCCCAAGAGATGAGACTGCTGCTGAAATAGAGATAGAATTCTTCCTATTACACCTAATATTGGAATCTGTCACTTTTCTTTTCTGAGCCTGTTCTCTGTGTGTTCCCCAAGTAGATGATTCCACACCCATACACATATAGGCAGCACAGCACAAATGGGATTCAGTGACTTACTAAAGCAAAAAGTCTAAAGCTGGCTGGGAGATGTGTAGGGAATCCTGGAGGAGTTGTAAGGAGAAATGAGACTGATATAATTAAGGTGTATTGTATACATGCATTAAAATTTCAAAGAATTAAAGCCCAACTAATATTTATAAAGAGTTGATCCTTATTTATAAAACACATCAGTACCCAGTGACAGAGTTAACAATTTGGAAGGTTCAATGTTTAGGATTCAGCATTACTTCAAAGCCTTGGAAACTTTAAGTCATGACAAAACTATAGACATTAATTTTCCCCCAAATAAAATGAAGCTCCCAAAAATATTTTACATGTTATACTATAGTTAACGTTCTCAGATTTTTCAAGTGATTGTAGGTATGGATGTTCAGAATCCTAACTTAGAGCCTTTTGTGGGCACAACTTTTGTTACTAGATATACTTCATTATATTCTACACAAGATTTGTGGCAGCTCTGTGTTGAACAGCCTATTGGCATTATTTTTCTAACAGCTCAGTTGGTGGTTAGCATTTTTAACAATAATGTATTTTTAAATTAGAGTATATAACTTGCTTTGTCCCAGCTATAGTACTGCTGTGGCCTTGATAGACTATAATGCAAAGGTATTTTTGTGTGTGTGTACTGGTTTACCACAAAATAATCTAGCTCATTTGACTATATTTATTTTCTTACAGTGGTATGAAACTAAGCCTGAAATCTCTCCAAGGTATACCAGCATATTTTTACTAGACAGATGGGCTTTACCTCTAATCAGTAGTCTCAGGCAACATACTTTGACCAAGTGGCAATATGCCCAGACGTGTGGTAGTTGTAGTCTCCACTTGTTCCCAACGTTGGGTATGCAAAGCTCTTACACATAGTGCAGGATATCAGAAACTGAGTCTCCTCAGAGGCAGGCTTCATCTCATTCTTGCTGCCTGAAACTTGCTCTCTGGGGTATTTGAGCCATCAGGCAGCTACTCTGCCAGCTGAATGGCACACTCTACTCCAAACCTCATTGTGTGTATCAAATCACAGCTGTTAACACACCAGTTCTTCACTGGCACTGGAAGTCGGCTCTGCTTCCAATATTTACATTGATTTCATCATGCCCAAGATTTGTGGTAACTAGCTTTGCAATCATCTTTTCCATACATTTTATGATTATATTGTCAAAGTCACAGTCACTTGTGACCTAAAACTAATTATGCTTAGAATCAGAATTATGGATACCAAAGGAGTTGGTATTGAAAACACCCAGGTAGATACAAGTCGATTGTGATTGCTTCAGAGGAAAAAGAAATGATGTTACTTTATCATTTTTTCATTCTTCTCCACTGTCCAAACCATGAGATTAATATGCTTATTATTTTCTGAACTATAGGTCTTCAAGAAAAATATTCTATTAAACAAGTTCTTATACCACTTACAGTAGGAAAGATACTCAGAAATACAGCTTGCACCCTCAAACATTAGTTTGATTATATATTTTGATTGCTTATTACAACAGTAAAATCTGAAATAGATAAAAAGTTTCAAATATAAAGCATAAGTGATTGAAATTGATTAATTGTGTACAATAGAATGTGGTGGGCTGTAGATGTAGATCGATAGTGGGATACTTGTCTACCCATGTGAGGCCTTGGGTTCAGTCCCAAGTACTTCAAAATAAGATAAGAGAAAGGAGCAGGATACTGGCTAAATGGAATGTGGCTGTTCTGCTTAAAAACTTACCAGTATATATCTTGTGCAGGCAAACACAGATGCTTTGAATTTATATGTGCAATAGCTAAGTGATGTTCAGAATAGGGTATTTCGTAGCACCTCTCCCCATTCTTTCTGTAACATCTTCCACAACATTCTCTGAGCCTTGGGGTCTAGGAAAGGTTGGTATGGATGTACCATCTATGGTTGAATACTCAGTCTCGGAATTTTCTCAGAATTTTGAATAATTGTACTATGACTCTGCATTAAGCCCTACCTACGATAATTAGAAGCTTCCCTCACTAAGATGAGAGCATCACAAATCTATAGGTAAAAACATAAATATTTAGAGGAAAGTTTGACAACAAGACCAGCTAACCATACAGCACCTTAAGTTTCCATTCTAGGGTCTCTGATCTCCCTATCAATAGGCTTTGACCATGTTTATAATAGCAAACATGGAAACATAAAAACAATGGAAATAACATTAGATTCCTAGTTCTCTTTTGAATAAAGGAATAAGTATTCTTTATTCAAAGTAGACTTTGATTCTATTTTAGATCTTCTAACATTGTACTCTATAATAATGTTTAAGTCCCTCTTTATTATTTTTGTAATGTGTTTTATAGTTCATTGTTTCTTTAATAAAATACATTATTAGTTCCTTGATAATTGCATATAATGTATTTTTTTCATATTTACCTCTTCTCCAACTTCTCTCAGCTATACTCACCTTTTCTAACCATCCAACTTTGTATCCATTTTTTCCAAAAACAAACAACAAACAAAAAACACGAAACCACGAACCATCAAGTCTAATTTTCCTACCCGAAGAGTGGCATAAATGTTATTAGAGTACAAAACCACTTTCTAATTGTATTAGACTGACTCCACAAGATGAAACCCATGCCTGGAATCATTATCAGGGATAAGAACCTGTGGCAAGATAGGTCACAGGCCCTAAGAGAAAACCAACCACTACTCTGCCAAATGGACACGGTGTCAAACCAACTCTTAATGATTTATCATTTTACCAATATATTAGTGCATCTCTCAATTCTTTTCATAGAAACTTCTATTTCTAGTAAATGGCAATTACCACAGAGACCCACAACTGGTCAAGGTATATCAAATAAGAGACCATGGAATGCTCAGCTCTAAATGAGACATCTGTATCACATCACCCACTCCTAAGAACTAGTAATCATTGAACAAGAGAAGGCAGAAATATTGTAAATTAATTTAAATTTTGTGCATTTAATGTATATAGTGTGATGTGTTGATATGATTCACATGGTGAAAGGATTACTATAATCAAGGTAACTAACATATCCATCTCCATATAAGTACAGTGTTTAACTTATAGTAAGAACATTTAAGATCATTTCTCTTGGCAAATGGCCAATATACAATACAATATTATTATCTACAACTCTAGACTATAAATCACATCTCTGGAACTACTTCATTTCCTTATCTCCTAAATGTCTGAATTAAATTGCCTTTAGGCACTAAAGAGCCTTTCCTTCTAACATGATTTGTCCCAGTTTTAATCTTTCTTTAAAGCATGAGGTTGTGAATAAGTAAGATGCCCCCAGTGAGACTTTGAAAGAATACATTATATTGAGACTTGGTTCATATACACGATGATTTGGGATTGTATATAGTGGCAGCATTCCCACTTGGTCTTTGTCCAGTAATGCTGATATATAGGTCTGACTCATAAATAATTGTGAACAGGGAAATTTAAAAGAGATGCTGGCTAAGCAGTTTTTGTTCACAATCCATTGATTAGTGAGTCCTTTACTCAAAAACATTAAGGGCATTAGCTTTTTTGAATATTGGAATAAGGGAGCAAAGCCTTATCTGATGGAATTCATTAACAAGAATTAAAAGAAAGAATGTTAGCACCAGCAGGTGGGGGAAGAGCTGTGAAATGCCATTCTCTGTCCTGACAATATGAGGCACAAATTAATTCACAACAGCTGCAGTTGCCTTCCCAAGATCCATACAAGATCAAGCTGGTCAAAATTCCAGTATGATTGGGAGATGAGCTCCAAAAGTCCTACCTTTAGCTAAGGAACTGTTGATAGCTGATGGCTATTAGAGAAGAGAGAATCAGCTTTCTTTGGCATTGCAAGCACTGCAGGGTTGCCCATATTCTAGTGAATGGCCCCACATCAATAGGGTGTAAGCAGCACTAATTGGACTCTGTGTTAGATGATTAAGAGAATGAGGAAAAGGAGAAGGAGAAAGAAGAGGAGGGAAAGGAGAAAGGGAAAAAGAAAGGAGAAAGAAAGAGAAGACATTTGGAGGGGGACTTGTCAGGAGACTGGGGGAGATGAGTTGGAAGAGAGAAACTGGTATGGATACGACCATAATACACTGTATACATGTGCAAAATTATTAAAGAATAAAGTTATTTATATATTTAAAAAGAGGCATCAGCTTTCAGTTAGGAACATGATATTAAAGATATGATGATGGAAGTGTTTCTAAATGATATCCTGTTTAAACCAGTCTAGAATGTTCTATGTTCAGTTCTTGAGACTATAGTGGGAAAGAAATAGTAGAGGGATAATGGTGAACTTTGTATAGAAAGTTTTGTTTTGCTGGAATTTGTATACTGAGATTTCTTATATGATTCCACTTGAAAAACATCTTATCGGTTATGAAAAAAATGACTAACGACCCTACCCCACACAAATATGTAAATATTCCAGTTCCCGAGGCTTGTGCATATATTATCTCATATGGCAAATGGGATTTAGCTGGTAGATTTCAATTAAGAACTTTAAGAGGAATAGATGATCCTAGATTATACAAATATATCTAGTATAACTATAGAATCCAAATATGAGAGAGACAGAAGAGCCTGAAAGAAAGAAAGCACCTAGCATTGGAGGCCTTGGTTTCAATGAAAATACCCACTGGCAAGGAATGTGAGTGGCCTACAGAAGATGAGGTAAGCAAGAAACAAATTCCCTTATAGAGTATCCAGAAGAGACATAGACCTATTTGGCCTCTTGATTTTAGCCCAGTGAGACACTGTTTGGCCATTGGATATCTATAACCAAAGATAATGAATGTGTGCTATTTTCAGATATTTGTGATAACCTGTTAATATTGTGATATAACCCTATCATAAAAATTTCATGTCAAAGAATCATGCAATCGAGTTACAAAAGTATAAATCAATAAATCACAAAAGAATCTCTTGATGATTTGTGTAGGTTTTATAATGTTGGATTCACCAAAATTTGACTGCCAGGTTAAGGCATTTTTAAAAGCTATCATCATAATTTTAGAAATTAAATACCTTATCTCTGAAACAGCTGAAAGAACATGAACTGAAAGAGAGTAGTTTATCATATTGATATATGAATGTATATACGTGTGTGTGTGTGTGTGTATTCTTGTTTTCTCATTTAGATATAGATAAGGGAAACATTTTTTTCTTAAGAAACAAGATATCACTATGTAGACCTGGGACAAATGACTCCCATGCCTTAGCCTCCCAAGTGCTGGGATTACACATGTGGTTATATATCTCTGTCATGACATCAGTTCAGAAATGGAAAATGTTACCAAGAAATGATCAAGTTCCATAGGTCTATTTTTCAGGATTCACTGTTCTACACCAGAAAACCATGTATTTTTCCTTTATGTCACCTGGATGGGTTATTGCCCCACTTGATCTGCTGGCTACTGCTCCAGTCAGGCTCCTCAATACAAGGAAATCACTATGTGTTTTCTTCTCTAATAAGCTTAAGCAGTAAACAAGATGGAGCAGAAAGTAACAAATGAAATGGGATTTAATGACTGGGAAAAAATCAGAAAAGTCAAAGGAACACATGTGAACATGTGCACAGACATTCCAAAAGAAAAATCTAGAAAACTTTATGTTTAGCCTCTGATAGTACAGACTGGCAGTCTTATTTATATGTCTCTAGTTCATAGCCTAAAATGTCAAGGCCTGTTCTTTCTACCTATCTCTGTATGCTAGGCAGCTAGAAGAAAGTCTTATTAACCAAAGCTTCTCTACAAACCCCAACAAAACAGCCCAAGACAAGAAATACTCGAGGTGGTTAGTTATTTTCTGGCTAGTATTGTGACATCATTTATACAATAGAATATTACTCAGTTGTTAAAAATGAGATCATGAAATTTTCAGGTAAATGGATGAAACTGGGGAAAAAAAAGCATCCTGAGTGAGGTAACCCAGACTCAGAAGGATATATATATATGGTATGTATTAGCTTATATGTGAATGTTATCTGTTAAGCCATTGATAATCAAGCCCAAATCTCTAAGATCACAGAGGTGAGGGGGTAGAGAAAGGAACTAGTAGGGAGAAATGAATCTCTCTAGGACAGGGAAATAGAGCAAATATTTATGAATGAATGAGGGGAGAACTGGAATGGAAGGATGAAATGGGCAGGAAGAGTAGAGGGGAGTTGAGGGAGAGAATATAGGGAGGGACAGCTAAATCTAAGGACCATGTGAGGAGTCATGTGGGAACCTAATACAATAGAAGGTCCCTACAATATATCCTTATATGAAGGTGATCTAAATGAAATTATCAAATAAAGGTGGAGACAGAGCCCTGACTAGATATCTCTTGTCATCAAATGAAGCTTCCAGTAAGAGGAATAGGTTTCATCTAATCAAGTTGTTAGCCAAAGGAGTCCCATGAGAATCCTCAAACAATCCCGTCTGTTTCCAAAACTATAGATTACTCTTGACAAACTGACAGTAGGGCTCCATTGCTGAAGACAACACCTACACAACTCACTGAACATGGAGAAGTCAAGTTGTTGCTTCCATGGAGCCATTACTCATATGTGCTAGTCTCTTTGGTACAGAAAGATACTTTGCATGCTACCAAAGGAGAAATATAAACACCAACCTAAACACAAACCCTTTGATCTACAATGCTATTCTTCCTGCAATATAAGCTAGGGCAATGGTGTCACAAAACTTGTAGGAGTAACCAACCAATATGTTATTTGCCTTAAGATCTGTTTCATGAGATGGAACCCATACCTGACACTATGTAGGTTACAAAGAATCTGAGATTAGACAGCCCAGGGACCTAGGGTAAAACAAAATACTACTGCTTAAACAGCAACAACAACATAGAAATAAAATGACTGCTAAGAATCCCTAATGACATTCTGCTATACCCATAGATCAGTGCCTTGCTAAGCCATCATCATGGAAGTTTCCTCCTCCTGCAGCAGATGTCCCACAGCCAGACATTATACAAAGAATGAGAGACCTTGGAATACTCAGCCTTAAATGGGGTATTTTCATCAACTCCCCTGCCTCAGGGCTCTGGGAACTCTGAGGAACAGGAGGCAGAAAGAATGTAAGAGCCAGAGGCAGTGGAGCACAAGGAGACAAGGCCTTCTAAACTCAGTAAGACTGATGTGCATATAACTTCACAGAGACTAGAAACATGAAAAAGGCCCTGCATAGGCCATCCTTAAACTAGAACTTATCTCTAATCAATAACCGCGTTTGTCCTAGTTAGGGTTACAATTGCTGTGATAAAAGACCATAACCAAAAGAAAGTTAGGTAGGAAAGGATTTATTTGGCTTATACTTCCTTAGCATTCCTCATCTTCAAAAGAAGTCAAGAAAGGAACTCAAACAAGGCAGGATCCTGGAGGCAGGAGCTGGTGCAGAGGCAGTAGAGGAGTGCTGCCTACTGCCTTGCTCGCAATGGCTTGCTCAGCCTGCTTTCTGATAGAAGCTGGAACCTCCAGCATAGGGGTAGCCCATCCACAATGTGCTGGGCACATTCCCATCAATCATAAATTAAGAAAATGTTCTACTGGCTTGCCTACAGGCTGATCTTATGGAACAATTTCCTCAGTTTAGGTCCCATCCTCTCAGAGGACTTTGGATTACATCAAATTGACAAAACAATCCAGCAAAAATAGGATAGGATTAATGAAGGGCACTGGAAAGTTTAACCAAAACTAGAAATGTATGTGAAAGCCTTATGAAAAATCCCTAGCATATAAATTATTTACAATTACACACACACACATACACACACACACACACACACACACAGAGAGAGAGAGAGAGAGAGAGAGAGAGAGAGGGGAAAGAGAGAGTTTTAACAGTTTTCGGATCAACAATGCTGCTTCCAAACTACATAGTAATTTCAGTTCAGATACAGTAATCTCCCTTTGGGTCATTTGTCAGTGAATCTCCACAGGTAAAGAAAACAAGGTAGGGTACTACTATTTGTTTTGTTTCTGTCTGTTGTTCATCATAACCAGATGGCAAAACCCTATTGCTGAAGGTACCACATGCTTTGCAAGTCATAGAAAAATTAAACTGGAGTGAAGCTAGAAGCTTCCTTCCTATTGACCCTGTTTCATGTGCTTGAGGTGCTATGTATAGCACTAATAGAGAAACTACATCAGCAGTCTTACCCAGCTGTGAATCCTGTGAAATACAGTGCCAACCTGCCAGGTATGATGTGTCCACTGGTACAATAGTGCTCTGACTGTTCTAGGTATAACCAACTACTTTCTGATTGATTTTGAGACCTGTTCTGTAGGAAGGAATTCATGGCTGGCCTTGTAAACGTGATCAAAAGTCAGGGGCTGGAGAGATCATAGGTCCTAGGAGAAAACATCCTGATAGTGTTTCTCCAAATGGCCACATTGTCAATCTCTCTTCTAAATACTTATGTTGCTATCCAAAGATCTGTGCTGTTCCTAACCTTGGTCGGAGAATCTTCTTATTGGAGTGTGTAGTGTTTAATGGAGAGACTCCTAAGTAGATGGTGCATCTATATTAATACTCCCACACACACATACAAGGCTCAATGGCTATCAATGTAGGGGATGTAGAAAAGTGTAAGCACAGGTTGACAGGGAGGAGTGCTGTAAAAGGGTGTCCTCTAGACATCACAGACCTACAGCAAATATGGTATATACATAAGCCTTCCACAAAAACTAAGAAAGCTAAAATTTCTAGCATGGAGAGCTGAGAGTTTCGTGGTATACCTCTCCCCAAGTATGGAGCTAATGGCAATTAATAGCTGCTGAGGAAGTGACAGTCACTTATTTTGTTTGTGGGGTATCATTGATAGGTTGTCCACGCCCAATGGATGACCCTCCCAGAAACATTTGGGCAGCAATAATTTAACTTAATGAGTTATAAGAAATAAAAAGAGGGTATAGAGTTAGGATATAGAGAGATGTTAGAGGGTAGCCAAGGTACTGGAAGGAGGAAGTAGGAATGGAAAATCAAGACACATTTTGTATATGTTTAAGGTTTTCAAGAAATGAAAAATTAATACTCATATATGTATATGAATATACACATACATACCTAGTTCAATACAGTTTAATAATAATACAAAAACCATAATCTAGTTTTTGTATTATTATTTATTAAAAAATGTATTGAAATCTATACATGAGAAACCATGTTTATAATCCCAGAACCTGGTAGGCTGAGCCAGGAAATTCGTAACTTCAAGGCCATCTTAAGAATACATATAGAGACCATTAAAAAACAGAAAAGGATAAAAGGAAAGAAGAGAAGGAGGTAAGGGGAGGGATAGAAGGAAGGGAAAGGGCAGTGAAGGAAGAAAATGGGGAGGAAGGAATAAAAGAACAGAAAAAATATCCTGTAGTCATAAGAAGTTTCCTCCTGTTGTTTTTGTATTATGTGCAATGAAGATTTTAATTATATTTTCCTCCATATGCATCATTCATTGTATTTAAGTCATGTGTTTAATGATACTTCCCTAACATCACCAATTGGAAACATTACCTGTGACGCGTATCTATGTTACACATGTATATGTATATATATATTGGTTGCTGGACAAGCTTAATGGGAAGCAACCCCTAGTCTCTTCCTAGTTCCACTGGTCTCTTTCCTTCCCCCACCCTCCCTACTGCTTTCAACCACACACACACACACACACACACACAGAGATACACACACACCACACAATCTAGGGTGCACAAATGAGAGAAACATGTAATATTTGTCTTTCTGAGTCTGGCTTATTACATTTAATATGAAGATCTGATTGCATCTATTTTCAGTAAATAAAGTAATTTCATTATTTTATGGCTAAAACTTTATTGTATATGTATACCTTGTTTTCTTCATTTGTTTGTTGATGAATGCTAAGTCTGATTTTATAACTTGACTATTATGAATGAGGTTATAGTAAACAAGGATATATAAGAATATGAATATCAATTCAATTTTATTAATGCTTATGTTCTTATGGAAATATGTGTTTTGTTTTGTCACTTATGCATTTTTCTAAGAGATTAATCACTTTAAAGTTTTCAAAATTATTGCCATTAAGTTTAATTATATTTTATAACTGTTGTAACATCTGATTTTATTATACAATTATATTCCTTTTTGCTTCTAAATGTGTGTTTTTAACATTATTGATATTTTCTTATTGTACTTACTCTCCCCACCCCAAACAACCAACTTTTTATTTTGCTAATCCATGTTAATACTCTTCAAAATATTATTTTATATGCATGGCTATTTCACCTACATCTGTGTCTGTGTACCACATATGTGCCTGATGCCCACAGAGGCTAGAAATGACTGTTCGATTCCCTGGAATTGGAGTTATAGACAGTTGTGAATTACCATGTTGGTCTTTTAAATTCAACTGAGGTCCTTGGAAGAGCAGTAGGTTTGCTTCTTTGCTGAGCCATCTATCTAACCCCTAGTGCATTATTTTAAATGAAAAGATTGACCAGTATGTGGCCCTTTGACCTTCTTTTGGTTTCTGCTTCTCATCTCTTCCCATCTAATATTTTTCTTTCCCACTGAGCTTAACATATCTATTCAACAACCTACCTCCTTCTACCCATATTATGTAGGGTGGTAACCCTGGAGAACATTTTATAACCATTTGCAGGAGCCAAGGTGAAAGATTTATCCTTTTCCTCTGTTCACTATTGTAAGCATAGAGTTGATTTGAATTCCTCTTTGTGCATGGGAGAATTTAGCTCCTTTACTCTGAAGGAGAAAAGCTAATCTAAATCATTGGCTATCTGAGACTATTACTAAACAAGAAGTTAGCATCACTTCTCCCTATTCCTACTGAGGCTTTTCTCTTTGGGGTCTGCTCTGTGGAGCTGCTTGTTTGTACAGGAGGTTGGTTCTGTCCCTTTTTTATGCTCTCCCTCAATAGTGCTCTCTGAAAGGAAGGAGTTATCAAACTCCCAGCTACCTCAAAGCTCCTGTCATTGCTCTCACTTTTTTATCCAATATTGAACCAGTGACTGTATAGATACACCCTTAATTATTGTATTATGTTAACTATGGCTTAAAAGCCTCATGAAAAATGTATATGCCCTGTAATTTATTTAGGCATCTTAAATATAGCTAATAATATATTACAAGCTTAAGATTTCAAAAAGAGAAGCTACAGAGTTACATGTGACCAGACAGGACAGACTGGTAAGAAGCCTTAAATACCACTGGATAGTGAAGTAACTGAAAATAACATGAACTAGCCCTGCTAGAAATTTCTGATTTAGCTTTTAGGATCTGTAATAAATACCTGAGTGCAATACATGCAAGTGACTTTTGTTTAAAAGTGATAACATCCTTGCACTCAGAGGAGAGAATAGTTGTCCATATATCCAGGCTGTAGGTAACTTTATGATAAAATTAACTATGTGACATATACACTACATTTAACAGTCAAGGACTCGTTTTAGATTCTTTAGAAAAGACTGGAATTTGAAATTTTGAACTTCTAGAAATATTTTGTTGTATATTGAATAAACCCATTCAGTGTTTTGAATTCTTAAACTCATTCTCTCCAGGGCATGATTTATCTATCAAATAGTTAACATGGATTTGTGGTTTTAAAATATGTAGCTTTAGTTACCTAGATAAGTGGTTAATTACTCTGGACAGCAATTACATGAATAGGCATCACCCTGTAACTAAATATCAGACTTAATATCTATAACACTTATGTCAGTTTAGAAAATATAATAAAAATCTACACATTTCTGCATTATTGAATAAAAGATTATAAATATGAAATACAATGTTATATGCTAGGACTCATTTTATACATTCTCAAAATGACTTGCTTTATCTCAAAGGCTTTCATTTTAGTAGTTATATAATAGGAAGGCTTTGGAAGATATGAAATCAACAGGCTGAATGCTCAAATAATAATAATACATAAATAGTAATTGTAAAACAAAAGTATTGACTTTTCTTTCCTAATAAAAGGCCCAGAACTCATTCTCAGTGCATGATATATGCATTTCCCATATAATTTAGATCTACATTTAATGATAAATAGTCTGGCTAGGAGGTTTTTTTTTGCCTTAAATCCATATTCAGGGTCTCCCCCACCCCAGAGGTAGAAGATATGCCCATATTGCTGAAGACACCATGCACTTCAAACACAAAGCCCAGGGACCCAAGTTGGAAATGACCTAAAATCTTCCTTCCTGAAGACTCGTATTCAGGATACCAGAGGTGCCATGCAAATTTCCAAAGGACAGATGTGACCAACAGTCCTACACAGCCATGACAATCAATGATATAACTGTATTATGATTTAAAAATATTTTAAAAGTGTTATGCACTCAACAAATGTGCCTGAATTTAAATCTTAATTAAATCATCTTAAAGTACAACAAAATTCTACCAAAGGAAAATTAAACTCATGATGAAAAAGAGCAGAGATTGTGGAATTAAGCTGCTTCACTTCAATGATCACCTTTTCACCATGCTGTCTAGCCTTGAGAAAAGTAACTTCTCCAGGCTTAGTTTCTTTGTCTGTAAAATGCTCATGATAATAGTCATACAGGAATGACAGTCCTTTTCTTATATGAGTGTTTTTGAGCTTAGAAGTTACTAAAATACTCTCACACATTGTAGTTTTGTGATCTTTTCATGTAATTCATGGTCAGTGCTGTACTAATTTTAATAATGCTATATCACAATAGATGTAGATATAACAGAAATGAGGTTTCAATACCTACATACTTTGTTGTTAGCCACAGAACATTAATAAATACTGGGTGATAAAGGAAAGGATAGCAAAATAAGCCTTCTTTTGTCATCATGCCTTTTTAAGAAAATGATTTGCCTGTCTTCATTTCTCAGTAAGATAACACACAGCCATGATCTGATACTTAGAATAGAACTCTTCTCTACTACAGAGATGTTAATGGTTCTAGTTTTCCCAGAATATATAGCTTTCATACTGGAGGACTGACAAGCATGTCTTTTGGTCTACATAAGACTGCAAATTTCTAAGCTTATCTAAAGCATCATGAGATTGTTTTACAATTTCAATTGCAACCTGATTTACAATTCTCAAGCTCACTTTGTAGATGACAATGATGTCATGCTGCAGTGTCAAAAAGTTTTGCATACCTGGAAAGTCTTACATTTACTTGTTCATAAAGGAATCAAGTTAGACTCTGCATACCCTATTTTTACTGGTAAGGAAAATGCTGTGCCAGGAAGCTATTAAATTCTTCCAGGCAAAATGACCTATCATTTCCAAACATGGGCCCAATAATGCTCCTTAGAAAATTATAATTCTGTTACTAGAGCACTGCTTCTTCCAGAAGGGAAATTGCCCATTCATACAGTCAGGCAAGGATGAATAAAACATGCAGGATGTGAAATACACAAGGCATGATGTCCCTTTTAATTCCCTTCAACTATGTCAGCACATTCTGCAGGGATAACTTTCCTAGACTGCTAGAGGCTTTTGCTATTAACACTTAAAATAGTGGGGATTAGTACATTTATTGCTTCACAGCATGTTGAATCAGACATATACAAGAATAGTGTTTTTGTAAAAGAAGTTCCCCCTGCTTATCAAAAATGTGTAAAATTGATTGAATGAAGACAATTTAGAAATATTTGGAGCTTGGACACAATTCTGAGAATCTCAGAATTGAGCCAACTTCCTTCAGCATATCAGCTACTTCCTGAGAGGCCAGCACTGATTAGTTTTTTGTAGTTATTCCTTTTCTTGTTTTGTCAACTTGGAGTAAACTAGTGTCATCTTGAAAGAGGAACCATAATTAGGGATTGTCTTCATCAGATTGACTATAGGTATGCTTATGGGCATTTTCTTGATTAATGTTTGATGTGTTAGGCCACTGTGGGGACTGTCACTCACTCTGGGCAGGTGATCGTGAGTGGTATAAGAAAGTAAGGTGAGCAAACCATGGGAAGAAAATAAGAAAGCAGCATTATTCCAAGGCCTTTGCTTCAAGTACTGCTTCCAGGTTCAGGCTAATAATTCCCTTCATGGTGAATTGTAAGCTCTAAGATGAAAAACTTTCTTCCCCAAGTTGACTTTTGACATGGTGTTTATCACAGGAATAGAAAGCAAAGTTGGACAGGGGCATTCTTCATGCAAATTATTATCTAGATTTACAAACCTCCCAAGTAGTATTTATTTCAGCAAGACAATGAATGGCTCCTCTAACAGACTTTATTTGAATACCTAAGAACTATTAATATAGAAGAATCCATTGCTCTATGATAGCAAAATGATATTATCATTGCTAAATTTTGTGATTATTTACTGAATGCTTATTTTATGGCATTGCATGCAACCTTTACAGAGAGCACTGCAACCTCTGTATGTTTCCAGACAAGTCACATCATGTCTCACCTCCTCTACCCCTTCACTCATAAAAGTGTGTCTATGAGAAATACTTGACCTCACCGGTTCAAACACACACACAGAGGGTGGGAGGGGCAAGGATGAGACTAATGATTTGCTACCATGTATTTTTTTGAATGAATCTGAACTGTGTTAGAGAGACTCCTAACAGTATTAAGTACTTCACATGGAGGCTGAAATTGCCAACTGTCTCCAAATGGGCATAGTACATCCTTGGAAGAGGAAAGCTTGCTGAAGACTGAGGCATGATATCGAACTTGATTGCTTCTTCTCTGAAGGGCTTTAAACAAGAGCATTAGCCGTTCCAATCATACTGGATTTTTACTAACTTGGTTTGAAACTTATTTTGCCAGGTGCTAAATTTGTGACTTTAAATAAGTTGTTTAAAATTGTCATGCCTCTTTGTCTTCATCCATGAAATGTAGCACCTGTTAAACAGCATGTTCTTCCAAAGATTAAGGCAAATAGTATGCAAAGAGCTTAGCACAATTGCTGTCCCACAGTATGGGTTTAGCAATTTTGCACTGCTGTTATTGTTATGTTCTGTTAAATATGGATAAAAGTACTTAATCTTGTTGAGAGAATGTCATGTGGGAAATTCAATGATAGCTTCAAATGGTTAGTCTTTCAAATGCAATGTCTTGGCCAAAAAAGACTCTAAAAGCCCACTTATCTGTACTTTTCTTCCTTATTCAATGTCAATCTCAAATGTTGTGTCTATGTAAAATACTTACAGTAGACAGAATTCCTAGAGCATCTAACCAGTAAGCTCGCCTTCCTGTTGGCATATACTATTCCAGCCCACCTCACACCACATACCCCTACATCAAGAAGGCCTTTCTAATCTGATAACATTGAAGCCTATCCCCTTCTCTATTCCTCCCTTTATTTCTGAAACACAGTTTTTATATAAGAAAGAAGATAACAACTTCCAAATACCTAAAGCTATTTTATATCCAGTAGCCTTATAAATAAGTGACTGTAGTATTGAGTAGAATCAATTATAAGGTATATCAAAGTTCATTATGATTAAATAAAACACATATTTATCAAGAATGTTATGTTTAACAAGGAACAAAATGTGCATATGTTTAAATTAATGGTCATTTTTTTATTTACTTTTTCTAACAGCAAAAGCTAAAAGCAGTAAAATATTTAGTACTAAGGGACTGGGGACTGATTAAATGATGTATAATACAGTTGAATGATATGTAAATATGAAATGTTTTCAGCAAAATTTAATATGCTCATAATAGGCTAAATATTGAAAATGCAGGATTTCTTGCTTCCAAACCTGATGACTTGAGTTCAATTTCTGGAACTCAAGTGCAGAAAGAGATAAGAGACAACCTCCACTTGTAATTTGTCCTCTGACATCTACAAACATCATACACACACACACACACACGCACACGAATTAATAAATAAAGTTGTTAAAAGTTTAAATGGTAAAAGCAGTATGCATATCAATGAATAAATCATGTTACTTATTAAAATCTACCTTTGCATCAGCAGGGATTAAGGCTTGGAGAAGATACACTAACTATAATGGACATTTATTTGTAAAGATATTCTATATTCATTTTATTCTTGTTTTCTTTGTTACTCCATTTTCTTTTCAATTTTCCTCTAATGATTGCAAATGGAGACAAAATTTGGTAGTGGTAAAGTGTACAGAAAACCCAGGTTGTGCTGCCACTCCCTGGCTTCGACCCTGTACAGGAGAAGAAATTATTTAGACCTCCATTTTCTTTTATCTCAAGTGGAAAATAATAGTTACCTCAAAAATTTTAGGGACTCTTCAATGAAGGTAAAGATTGAGTAAGTGCTGGCTAGATCTCTGAATGGGTTCCAAAGTCTGTGGATTTTATGCAATATATTTCATAATCAGAAAGATAATATTATTTTGAAGACAGCTATGCAGTACAGCTCTTGGCCAGAGATGCAAGGTGTTTTGTTTTTCTGGAAGCTTACTGGATAACAAACTATGAACAATGAAAAGAAAATGCTTAGTTAAAGGGTATATTTAAAACACAGCATATAAAACTCATTGTGAATGAAAAAGTTGCACTTTAATGTCCATACAGGGAGAACAAGAGCGGACAAATTCATCCCATTTGAGTAAATAGCTGGCAAAATTATAGAGTTATCTAACACCATGATTAGCAAATGATCAGTGATCCTTCCCAGATAAGATGCATCAGATCATATTATGTAACCCTATCGGCTTCTGTATGAAATTTTGAGGTATTAAAGAACACTTGGCAAGTGACAGCATGAACTGCATAGCAAATAATTCATTAATCATAATATAAAACCCTAGGCAGTTGCAATTATCACATCATTGTCCATGAAGAAATCAGCTCATAAAAGAAAGCTCAGTATCCTTTTGAGACATCAACATCATAGCATCATGTCAAAACAAGAACCCAGAGATAGATGGAGTCTTAAATATATGAAGAAATTGATCAGGGAGTATGCAAACCAAACAGCATTCAACATGGACCGAGGGCATACTGTGATAAATAATAGAAGGAATGCAGCTATAATAGAAAAACAATGTAGAATAAGAATCTGAAGATTTAACAAAATATTAGCAGTGGCCCGGTACATAAATGCTACACGGTACAAACAACATACCAAAAATTTTGTGTATAATTATAGGTAGTGAAAAGAGCCAGAGAGATGGTTCAGTGATTAAGAATGTTGACTGCTCTTCCAGAGGACTGAGGTTCAATTCCCAGAACCCATATGGCTGATTTCAACTGTGTGTACCTCTCCTTCCAAGGAATCTGACAACTTTGCACAGACATATGTGCATGTAAAATAAAAATAATTATAAATTAAGTTTAGAAACAAACAAAAGAATACTGCCCACTATTCAAAAGGACTCAAGTTTGATTCCTAATACACACACAAAGGAGCATAACCATCTGTAACACCAATCCCAGGGTTTCCGATCCTTTTCTTTTGTCCTCCATGTGTACCAGGCATTCATGAAGTACACTGGCACATATTCAGACAAAATACTCATGTGAATAGAATATATAAATAAGTAGTTTTTAAAGGAATCATGGGTATGGTGGTAACATTCCTCTCAGTTTGATTAGTCAGGGACAATTTGAATATTCTCAACAATTTCAAAGATGACTCTGCAGTAGAGCAGATGATGCACATTAGAAGCAGAAACAGGGGAATCATTGTGAGTTCAAAATCAGCGTGATATACAATAGCAAGTTTCAGGACAGCTAGCAATACATAACCTGTCTCAGTTTTTAAGTCCTTGAGAAGATAACCACTGTTCCCCACCCCCTCTATAAAAACTCACCCCACACCCAGGTACAGAGGTAGGGTACATTTCCTAGACATCTTTACTGCTCAATGTTATCATGTGACTGGTCACTACCCAATGAAATATGATAGAAGTCACTATAACCTTCTATGCTTGTCCTCCAAAACCTACAACAATCAACAGCTCTCATCAGCCCTTAGCATCAGTTGCATTATAAAGCAGAAGTAAAATTATTTTTTATGTTTAGCCAAGACTGATTATGTAACTGAAATATATCTTTCTTTCACGCCTTCATGGGCACCACTATTACATTCCCAATTTGCAAACAATATTTTATTTATTGTTTATGAGTATTCTGTCTGCATTTATATGTGTGTACTATATGCAGTTATGTTACCTACAGAGGACAGAAGACCTGGAGCTAAAGATGGTTGTGAGCCACCTTGTGAGTGCTGGAAACCAAAGTCAGGTCTTCTTCAAGAGCAATAAGTGCTCTTATCACTGAGCCATCTCTCCAGCCCCAGAAGTTAACTGCCCTAAATATGCTATCAATTCATTTTTTAAAATACTATTTTTTCTTGTCATACTAGTAGTAAATATTCAGTTCAAGCAATAATGATAAAAGAAACTGAGCAATGCAAGAAACAACATAAAGATCATTGTACAATCATTAGCCACCATTCCATGGAAACCAAGGTTGACATTTTTTATGCAAATCCTATAAATAACTTTTAGGGTGTGTTTGTATAGCCATATATTTAAAAACTGAAAGTAGACTATATATCAAGTAACATATAAATGTTGGCAATGGATATTGGCAAATGCTTATCACCTACAGTGAGTGCTGGGGAGTTTTCTCAGCTGCACTAGTGTCTTTGTACTATATTATATGGTAGTTATCTGCATTTCATGCCCATCTTCTCAAGGACTTTTTAAAAATGAGACATGAGAAAAAATATATATATAGTATGTGTTTTAGCATAAGTAAGCCATGACATACATATATATCAAAAGACAACTTGAGTTATTGAGGTGTCTCTTTCTACATGTGGGTCCTGGAGATTGAACTATGATATTAAGGGTTGACAACAACTACCTTTATCAATTGATCCATCTCATCAGACTCAAATGTGTTTTTAAAATTTATTTCTTGTGAATGAAGCATGTCAAATCAATGGGAATAATTGAATTACACAATTAAGTTTGTAGGCTTTATTTATTTATTATCATAAATTAGTCTTTGGGGGAAAATGTGATTATACACCTATCTTATTACCCGTAGAAAAATAAAATGCCAGATGGACAAAACAATAATTAGCAATTTCTTTAAGGATACAAAACCAGAACAGAAGCAAACAAGAGAGACTTATTTTCTACATTCTCAGAAATAAGCCTGACACACTGCCATGAAGTCATTAAGAAGAAACAACAATGAGTAGCTAGAGTGAATGTTAAAGTTTTCAATGTACCAATATACTGTGAATGACATGAACAAAGTCAGGGAAAATATTTTCTAAATATATAACAAAGAATCTAAATTATCAACAGCCAAGCACTTCCCCCATCCCTTGCCCAGCACTCAAGGGCAGCCAGAAGAGAGAGAGAGACAGAGACAGTGATGAGTAGCTAGGGTGAATGTCAAATTTCTTCATGTACCAATATACTACAAATGAGGCAAACAAAGTCAGATAAAGTAGTTTGAAAACATGTGACAAAGAATCTAAATTCTCCACAGCCAAGTGCCACCCCTGGGCCCTGAGATAGCACTACATGAGCAATATTCAGAAGATGGAGAGATGAGGAAGAGGGTGTCTATGGCAGAAAGAAGGGAGAGAAAGTGAAGCTGATTGGTTAGTACACTGTGAAAAGAAGTGAAACTGGAGCTATGACAGTGGTGAGAAGCAGGTAGATATGCAGAACATGAGCAAACACATGGACTCATGGTGACTTCCAGGCCCAGGCAACCAGCCAGGGCCATGTCTGGGGTTGATGGCCCTACCAGAGTTGGTGTTTGTGCTGATAGTTGTGGCCCGTGTTGACACCAAAGGACGTCAGGATGTCAGTGGTCAAGGCTTATGCCTGAGATTGTGTTGATGTCCAGGGCTATACTGACATGGGGGGTGTGAGGGTCAAACAGATATCAGTGGCCTGCACTGCCACTTGAGTCCATAGTCACATCTGGCTCTAGGTTTCCACTGAGGGCCTTTTCTGGGTCCATAGTCCTGCTGCAGCTGGGGTCTGTGTTGATGTTCTTGACCTGAGTTACCACCAAAGGCCATGGGATGTCACTGATATGGGCTCCCATCTGAGACCATATGGATGTCTGAAGACCATGCTGCCACAAGGGGGCATACTAATATGAGTAGCCTTTGCTGCCACCTGAGGCTATGGTAACATCTGGGCCCATATTACAACTGGGGCCATGTCTGGGTCCATGGCTTTATCACAGCCAGGGTCTATGTTGACTTCCTGTGTTACTTACTACCAAAGGTCACTCAGGTATTTGTGGTCTGGGCTGCTGCCTCCTAAGGCCATGTTGACATCCAAGCATCATGCTGAGCTGACCATGCCCTTCACCTGGTCAGAATGGGAGAGCTGGCTGCAATAGAGTGAGTATGGAAAAGATGGCTCCATTCCTCACCGGCTATAGTGTTCAGGAGAGTAGCTCAGCACCTTGCCTGGTCAGCACAGTAGAGCTGGCTTTGGTAGTTGAGGGCACACGAAAGATGATGGGGCTGACCAACTCACAGTTTCCACCCAGGTCAAGATCCAGGGCTCTGAATTGGTCCACCTCAACATGTTCCCTATATATGAATTGCTGGGGTGTATGAAGGGGCCAGTCCTACAAATCCAAAGTGGCAGGATCTTCATAACACAGGATAAGGGGATATCTGAGAGGAGCCCCGCTGAGGATCCAGTATTGATAGTGAAAGCAGAAGCCAGAAGCCATGAACCATAACAATTACTCTTTATAATGAAAATTTGAGAGTAAAAATGTTTGAGCAACATGGATTGGTTGGATTAACATAGTAAAAATGGACATCCTACCAAAACTAATCTACAGATTCATTGCAATCCCCATCAAGATTCCAACATAGTTCTTCACAGACATAGAACAAGAAATTCTCAATTTCTTATGGAAAAACTAAAAACTCAGGATAGCAAAAACAATTCTTAACAATAAAGAAGTTCTGGGAGTATAACTCTTCCTAACTTCAAACTGTACTACAAAACAATAGTGAGAAAAACTGCATGGTATTGGTACAGAGACAGGCAGGAAGATCAATGGAATAGAATTGAAGACCCAGAAATGAACCCACGCACTTATGGTCACTTGATCTTTGATAAAGAAGCAAAAAACATACAATGGAAAAAAGAAAACATCTTCAACAAATGGTGCTAGTCTATGGTTCATTTACACAATGGAATACTATTCAACCATTAAAAGCAAGGACATCATAAATCTTGCAGACAAATGAATGGAACTAGAAAATATCATCCTGAGTAAGGTAACACATACCCAAAAGGATATGTATAGTATATACTCACTAATAAGTGGATATAACCCAAATACATGCTTCAATCCTGCTTAGTAGGGGGAAGAAAATAATCACAGGAGGCAGGGGAAGGAGAGATTTGGGCAGGAGATGGGAGGGAGAGGGGAAAAGGAGAACAGGATCAGGAATGGTGTGGTGGGGGAGGCAGGAGAGAAGCCCAGAGGGCCAGCAGAATGAATGGAAATATGCAGCCTCAGAAGTAGGAGGTGGGGAGACCCTATAGAAAGTACTAGAGACCTGGGAGGTGAGAGACTCTCAGGACTTAATGGGAGTGCTCAACAGGGCAGAGAGGGAATTCGAAGAGTCCACCTCCAGTAAATAGACAGGGTCTCAAGAGGAGGGATGGGGTTGCCGTCCCACAGTCAAAAATTCTGACCCAGAATTGCTCCTGATTAAAAGAAGTGCAGGGACAAAAATGGAGAAGAGACTGAGGGAAAGATGGTCCAGTGACCGGCCCAACTAGGGATCCAGTTCAAGGGGAAGCCTCAAGGCCTGACACTATTACTGATGCTATGGTGTGTTTACATACAAGAGCCTAGCATGGCTGTTCTCAGAGAGGCCCAACCAACAGCTGACTTAGTCAGACACAGATATGTGTATACTCTACCATTGAAGTCAGGGATCCTCTGTGGTTGAATTAGGGGAAGAATAGAAGAAGCTGAAGAGGAGGGCAATCTCATAGGAAGACCAGCGATCTCAACTAACCTGGACCCCTTTGACCTCCCAGACACTGAGCCACCAACCAGGCAGCATACACAAGCTGGTCCAAGGCCTCTGACACATATATAGCAGAAGTCTGCCTGGTCTGGCCACAGTGAGAGATGAGCCTAAGAGACTTGAGGCCCCATGGAGGGGAGGCCAGGTGGAGGGGAGCACCCTCTCAGAGACGGGAGGGAGGAGGAATGGGATGAGGAACTGTGGGAGGGGGACCAGGAATGGGGCAACAGCTGGATTTTAAATTTAAAAATATAAAATTATGTTTGATCAAGAGTATCTTTTGTGATACACCATGATACACCACAGCTTCCACGTTTGAAAATTTTTTTCTCTTAGAAGAGAGGTTGTAAGGGCAGAGGGCAGATGTGAAGGAGTGGGAGATGAGTGGGATTGAAGTGCATGATGTGAAATTCACAAAGAACCAATAAAAAGTTTTTTTTAACTGAAGTCTCAACATATAAAGAAATTTTACACAAAAAACAAATACCTTGAATTATCTGTAACATATATAGACAATGAATACATGCATATATATATATATATATATATATATATATATATATATATATATATGACAAAACATGAATTACTTTCATTGGGAAAGATAAATTGATTCAAAGGAAAAAAGCTATAATAATCAAATTAGCATTTTTCAAAATATATTTGAAAGTGATAAAACTACAACGGGTTAGTCCAGTTTGTAAAGAGGCATCTGTTCGTTATTGTTAAACGAATACACTTTGGTCATTCATCAACCTTGAAAATGTATAAATGTGTGAGTGGGATCTGGTGATTCTAGTAACAGTAACTTATCCTGTGACAACATGCATGTGAAAAATGATGTGTGTGTTTGTTAACTGCTGTAATTGACTTTGAGATCATTTCTACAAATTATTGGATATCCACATGTTTCAATATACCAAGGCCATTAAAAATGACAACTAATACAAGGCATGGAAGCACATGCTTATAGTCCTAGCAGTTGAGAGTCAGGGGCCTATGGATCATGAATTTGAGACCAGCCTAAGCTATGTAGTGAAACCCTTTCTCAAGACTAACGAACAAAAATAATGAGAGCAAAAAAACCTATTCACACATAAATGTAAAATGGCCAAGATTCACTATTAAATGATTTTTTAAAAACAATCAAGACATTGAAAAATAGAAGGATAATAAGCGTTATGCAAACATGCTTGAATAGAATATTTCTTGAGAGACACAAGAAATAATTGCTACGGTTACTTTTGAAGTAAGTAAGCTGAGAGTTAAGGATAGTAGAAAACAAAAACTTATTGTTCAGTGTATAACCATTAGCAGTTCTGTCCCCCCTCCCCTTGGCCACATGTTATTAAAAGTAAAAAGTAAGAAAAAAAAGTCAAATTTTGAAACTTCTGAGATGTATTAATTCTTTGAAGGGTTTGAATTTCCATATAAATAGCCAGAGAATAGAATGTATGAATTTTTCAAAAGAAAAAAAAACTTGAGTACAAAATTACTCCAGCTTAGTTTCCCAATTTATCCAAATTCTGATGTAGCAAGAACTGCACACTACTAAATTTCAGTGATGATTACTGCAATGCCCAAACTGCCAGCTATCTAAAGAAAAGCAGGAGATGTAACTATAGTTAAGGAAAGAATAGTTAATAGATGCTAGACTACATACTATGCATGTACTTTCTTATTTAATCTCCATGACAAATGTGTGACACAGAAGGTATCTCCTGAACAAATGAGGAAATGGACTCATAGGGAAGGATGAATTTACCCAGAGTGACAAGGCTGACGCCTCTGAGAAAGCAAACAGATAACAATCTGTTATTTCTCAAAGGTCCTTTCCTTGCTTGCCAGGTCAGAAAGTATCCAGTGAAATCCAGTAATTTACTGCCCTTGTACTCTCCAGCTCTAATTTGAATTACACCATTCTTCTCTACCTCAAATGACATGAAGATCCAATTAGGAGATTGATTCTAATTTCTATTCATGTCAGATTCAGATTGCTTATCCATAAAATGAGACCCACAAATGCAGCAGAGCTGTTACAAAGATTCAAAAAATTATATAAATTGTCTGGCACATCATGGATGCTCAACAAATTTTGGCCACTAGCACTATTAATCAACTAAAATTAAATGTACATGGGCAACAGTGGGGATTCTGTTATGAGTCATGAAAATTGCTGGAAGTAGAATAATGAAGGATGTAAAAATGAGAAGTTTTAAACTAGATTCTCTTCTGCCTGAATCCTGAAACCATGTTGTCCTGACTATACAACCATTTAAAAGTTATCTAACCCTTGACTTTAACTTCCTACTGTCCTATTGTTGTGATATATACTAAGACCCAAATCAACTAGAGGAGGGAGGAAAGGGCTTATCTGGTTGATAGTACATCACTGGTTGAAGCCAAGGCAGGACCTCAAATCAGCAACCTGGATTGGGGATTGAAGCTAGCAACATGAAGGGATAGTGCTTATTGGTTTGTTGCAGGCTCATACTCTTCATTCCAGGTTCATATACCTTCATTATACAATCTATGCCTATCTGCCTACTGATGGAACCACCTACAATAAACTGAGCTCTCCTGCATAAATTAGCAATGAAGAAAATGCCCCACAAACATGCCTATAAGACAATCTGATGAAGTTTATTCATTAGTTTGCTTTTTCCAGGTATATCAAGTTGATAACTGAAACTGTAACATTTTCCATGTATAAAGGGTATAATTTGAAGATTCATCTATTATCATATATGTAAGGATTCAATAAAATAATTTACATGGATTGTTTAGCACATACATGTCATGTATTAATCATTCAATAAATATTATCTTTTATTGTTAGGCTAGAACAAAGAAGTAATTTCAGGCAGGAATCTAAAACTTAGGCTAGAACAAAGAAGTAATTTCAGATAGGAATCTAAATTTTAAGCTAGAACAAGGAAGTAGGCTTCAGACATGAAAATGAATTTGGGCTAGGACAGGGAAGTAGGCTCAAATATTTTAGTCATCCTGAAAAGCCCTTAGAAACAGTGATCACGGGAGTGTTTAAAGAATTTTGTTTATTACCTTGTTTGTTCTTTGACTATTTGTGTTTATTGTCTTGCTCATTCCTTGACTATTTGCATATACTGTATTACGAGTCCATCAATCTAGAACTGACCTTAATATTTGCATGTAATTAAAATGGTATAAAAGCTAAAAGGAGAGGGGCATGGGATAGGGGGTTCTAGGGAGGGGAAATAGGGAAAGGGGATGACATCTGAAATGCAAAAAAATAAAATACCAAATAAAAAAAGAAAATGAAAAAGTAAATAAATCTCAAAGCCCACCGATAGTGACACACCTCCTCCAATAAGGCTAAACCTTCTAGTCCCTCCCAAACAGTTCCACCAACTGCAAATCAAACATTCATAGATATGGGCATATGGGGACCATTCCCATTCAAACCTCCACACACACCAAGAAAGCACTAATTGTTTCTTAACCTAGGATTTGCACAACACCCTTTTTATACTCCTACAAGAGCATGTTTGAGGATTCAAATTCCTCAGTTAGGCTGACTTTATGAATTATTCTTTAAACTGAGTCACTTTGAGAATGAAAAGCAAAAATATTAGTTCACTGAAACAACGCTAATAAACCAGGACTTTCCTAGAGAAAGTAATAGCTGTATGTAACTTTGTGCTTAGCAATATGAGAAGGAACATTTGAGGAAGCCTAGCTCTACCTGGCACTAGTTCTGTGATCAGGGATAATGCCTTCATAAAGTAGGCATTTAGCAAATGATGACTATTATTGATGCATTTTTACTGCCTAATAAATTGTGAGCCTCTTGAAGTAGATAGAACAAATTTAAATTACTTCTATAATTCCCTAGTTCCTTGCATACATGATGTCTGGACACTATTATGAGCTTGGATAACTGCTGAGGAAGTAACACCTGTTAGCATCTCCAAGGAAAGTGTCCTGCTGCACAGCTTATAGCAAAGACCATAGCAATGCCTTACCCAATGCAGCCAATCAACCCACTTTAGGATCTCAACACACTCTGGAGTTTCCAAGAAAGGGATAACTTACACAGGCAGTAGATGGAAAGATTAACTCCCAGAGAAGAGATCTAGGGCTCTTTAAGAGTGAGGAACCACTGCCACCACGTACACCCAGAAATGAAATTCAGCTCAACAGAACTCTTGGTAATCTATTGATCGGTACATTTAAATTTTTGAATATCAAATGCTGAGTATTAGGCACTAGATACAATAGTAATAAAGACTCAGCCATTTTCCTCGAGAAGTTCAATGAGTTTTTAAAGTTACATTCATTTTAGCACAAACATGTGAGTGTGTGTGTGTATGTGTGTGCCCACATGCATGCTAGCACGTGCATTCATGTGTGCATGCATGTGTGCGCACATGTGTGTGTGTTCAAATAAAAAGAAACATACAGCAAAAAAAGAAACAAAAACACTCATACATAAAGAAAACCCCACAAAATAGGAAATCATAGTATATAAGCAAAACACCACTAAGACAAAGAGGAAAAAAAAGCCCAAACGAAACAATATGAAACAAAAAGTCTACAAAAATAGCATTGAACTAATTTTGTCTTAGCTATCTAGTGCTGGGCATGGGTCCTACCCTTAAGAGACTGTATTGGAGTAAACTATTTTTTTCTCTGCAAAATGGGTCAATTGCAGACACCTTCTTGGTTAGGGGCAAAATGCTATATGTCCAGACATGGGTGTCATCTTATGGAATGGGCCTTAATGTTAATCAGAGAATGACTGGTTACTCCCACATTGCTTGTACCATTATTGCACCAGTGTATCTTGCAGAAAGATTACCAGTATAGATTGTGTAGTTTGTACCTGGATTGATGGTTATCTTTCTCTCTGGTGGTGTGCAGAGTATCTTCCAGTACCATGAACACTAATCAGTAGGGGTGAAGGCTCCAGGTAGGCATCCATGTTCAATAACATATGTAAGTGTAATAGAACCTTACCATTACTTTATGGAGAGTAACCAATAACCTTGGCAATAGCCTGAATTGTTTTTGAGTTTCCATATGACCCCTTTGGCCAACAATTCAGTTACATAAAGCCTATTTCTGTCACTTGAGGTTTCACTTGGTGGCAAAAAAAAAGTCTAGTCTGTGCATTCTCTCCCGAATTATTGGGTGATTTTATTTATATTATTTCATATACGTACATATCTTAAGAAATGTGTACACTAGTAGATTTCCATATGGCTCCTCAAATAGACCTTAATGTTAGTTGTCTCTCCCTTACTCCCTCTCTTCTATATTCCTCCCCATTTAATCTTCACCCTCCAGTCTTCCACCTGTCTCTCCATAAGTATATATTCTATTTTCCTTTTATTGAGAGATCCTCTCCTCCCTGTAGTCAGTTACTTGTTACCTAAAATATACTATGGATGCAGCATATCTATCAAAGCCTTAAAAGCTAACATCTATACATAAGAGAAAATATACA
The DNA here is from genome assembly GCF_004785775.1 of Grammomys surdaster. Classification (NCBI taxonomy): domain Eukaryota; kingdom Metazoa; phylum Chordata; class Mammalia; order Rodentia; family Muridae; genus Grammomys; species Grammomys surdaster. The sequence continues at coordinate 472,853 of NW_021620798.1, forward strand.
ATGTTTGTTTGAAGGGATCTGTGTTACCTCAGTGAAGATGATTTTTTTCCTAGCTCCATCAATTTACCTGGAAACATCATAATTTCCTTTTTTAAACTGATGAAAAATATCCAATTTTGTAAATGCACCACATTTTTATTATCCATTCCTCAGTTGATAGATATCTAGGCTATTTCTAATTTCTGACTCTCATGAATAGAGAATCAGTGAAAAATAGTTGGGTAAGTATCTCTATGGTAGGATGAAGCATCCTTTGGGTATATATTCAAAAGTTGTATAACTGGATCTTGAAGTAAGTCAATTCCCACCTTCCCGAGGAACAATCACATTGATTTCCATAGTGATTGTACAAGTTTACACTCACACCAGCAACGAATTTCTCTACATCTTTACCAGAATGAGCTGACATTTGTTTTATTGATCTTTGACAATTTGACTGGCAGAAGATGAAATCCAAAAATAGTGATGATCTGCATTTCCCTGATGACTAAGGGTGTTGAACATTTCTTTACACAAAGGAATAGAGATGGGCTAGAAGGGAAGGCTGTGAGAGCCCACAGGAAAAGCTAAAGTCATACAGATAGGAAGTAGCAAAGTTAGGCTTTACCTACCTGTATCCACTTGTATGAAAAGACTTGGACCATTTTTTGATAGAGTATTAAATGACTTTCAACTTTGTACCTCAACGTCTTAATCAGTGCAGTGATAATGAACACCAGTGAGTTCTGAGCTCCAAAATTCATTATCAGGGTTGAAATCCTATTCTACAATTTAAAACTCTGGCCAGTTTCTCTGGTGTGTTGGTGTGTGTGTGTGTGTGTGTGTGTGTGTGTGTGTGTGTGTGTATGTGTGTGTGTGTGTGTGCACTCATGCTCATGTGTGTGTTCCTGTTTGAAGGCAGAGAAGCTATGCCTTCAGATAAAACATCATCAAGGAGGACTCTGGAAAACTGGCCTGTTTCTCACCCTCAGGAATCACCTCTGAATTGAATCAGGCTTCGACATTTCCACAGTATCTGCTTCCTGTGTACACAGGGGCAAGGGCCTTGTATCCTATATCTCACTCCATGATTTCTTCAGGAGAAATCTCTAATGATCCCCTGAGAACATGATTTGATTTTTATTGGACTCTCACTTTTATCCTGAAAGCTGGAAACCATATATATTTTCTGGCCAGCTGGAAGCCAAAAGAGAGGAAAAACCCTACCCTAAGAGACACCAGGGCCATCCTTTCATCTCTAAAGGCTTCCATTAGTGATGAAAGCCAGCAATATTACAACAAAAGCTTGGGGTTACTTCTTTAGGTGGGAACGCAGATTAGAGACAGCTCAGGGAACATCTGCATGGCTCTTTCAGTAATTGGTGGGCTCTCCAAATCAACTTTCACAGAGAACATTCAATATGGTTCCAACAGTTTCTGACACGTGGGCCTCAGAAGAGTTTAAAGACATGACTCTGGCACTCGACTAGTTAGCTTGGTTTCTAAGTGGGTTTAGCTAGATTTCGTATATCTTTTAGTTAGTGTTATTGTTTGTGTGCTAGACAAGGGAGGAAAAAGTCCCTGGAATGACACAGAGAAGAGTTATAATAGGATCTGCTCTGTCACCAATGGGTAATATGATACTACTTGAATCTCTGGACCTTAGTTTTCCTATCTGTTTAATGAAGACTAATTATGATTACTTTGATAGTCAGCTGTGGGGAATACATGAGAAAATACATAGAAAATATGACTCTTTTGGGTCTGGGTTACTTCATTCAGGATGATATTTTCTACTTCATTTTATTAGTCAGAAAGCTCTAACCCTGAATACACATGATAAAACTCATTGACCATCGGAAGCTTAACAAGAAGGAAGGCCCAAATGTGGATACCTGAAACTGACTTAGAAGGATGAACAAAATAATCACGGGGCGGGGTGGGGGGCAGGTGGAGGGAGGAAACTAGGTGGGAGAGGGGATGTGGAGGAGAAAAGGAGGAGCAGGAGCAGGTATGGATCGAGATAAGAGGTTCACCCAGAGGGCCAGGAGAATGAATCTAAATATGCAGCAGTGGGTGTTATGGTTCAGGGGAAACCTCTAGAATGTCCCAGCGGCCTGGGATGTGAGATGCTGCTGGGACTCAATGGGGTTGACATTAGCTGAAGTGCCCAACTGTGTGGAGATGGAACCAGAAGAGACCACCTCCAGTAGATAGTAGTGGCCTCCAGTTGAGGCAAAGAGACACCCACCTATCTTCAAAATTTTTAACCCAGAATTGTTCCTGTCTAAAGGAAATGCAGGAACAAAAATGGAACAGAAACTGAAGGAAAGGCCACCCAGCGACTGGCCCAACTTGGGATCTGTCTCATGAATGTACATCAAATCCAAACACTATTATTAGTGGGGCCATATTGTGTATGCAGACAGGAGCCTGGCATGGCTGTCCTCGGAGACACTCTACCAGCAAACTACTGAGACAAATGCAGGTACTTACAGCTGTTGTACCCAGATGGAGAAGCTCCCAAAGAGACCACCAGGACCCACAACTCTGATGGAAGCACACAAGAGTCTTTATTCAAGCTGGAGCTCATGCTGTAAACCTCCCTGAAATCAGCAGGATAGGAGAACAGCCCCGAGGTCTAGGGGAAAGGGGTTTATAAAGGAAAAAACCACAAGCGAGGATTTTCAAGCCTTAGCATTACATGATTGGGTAAGAGGGTAAAGGAATGTTCAACAACATCTGGTCAAACCACAAGGAGAGACCATACATCTAAAAGGAACATCTTGACCTAAGAACGACTTATGTTTTCTTAGCCCACCCACCCTATTATTATCATCTAGCTGCAGCTGCTGTGTCTATTTTACAACTGCAAAGGGGTATTTTGTGCTTTTTCTTAAAACTCAAGGGTGGGAGCCATGTCTCTCTAAGGGCAAGTTAACTCAAATTGGAGTCTGAAAAACAAAATGAAGTTTATTCTGCTACTTTAACCCCTTCACAGCCAACCATTGGATTGAGGTCTGGGACCTATAAGGAGGAGTTAGAGGAAGGACTGGAAGAGCTCAAGAGGATCACACCCCATAGGAAGAACAACAGTATCCACTAACCAGGACCCCTCAGAGCTCCCAGAAACTAAGTAAAAAACCAAGGAACATACTCGATCTGGCTCATGGCCCCTGGCACATACGCAGCAGAGGACTGCCTTGTCTGGCCTCAGTGGGAAAGAATGTGTCTAATTCTGTAAAGATTTGATGCCCCATGGAAGATGGATGCTGGTGGGGGTGTGTAGGCTGGTGGAAAAGCACTCTCTCAGTGGTGGGGGGTGGGGCAGGATGGGGTAAAGAACTCAGGGAGGGTACACTGGGAAGTGGGGCAACATTTGAAATATAAATAAATAAAATAATTTAATAAAGCTTACAAAAAGAAGAGGAAAAAAAAGAAAAATATGACTCAGGGAAGTTTCCAGATATGAATAACTGAAATGGGCAAGAGTCCAGCCGAATCTTGTCAAAGATATCATGTGGCTTTCTTCTCAGATCTCACATCATCACAGCATGGTATTATTCTTTTAACTTAGACAGTTGAAGTCACAGTTGAAGGTGGCAATTCTTTAACAATCATCTCAAACCATAATCTTCACCTTGTCTAATTTAATGTTTTATTATTAAGTGTATATTAGACTGAAATAGAATTTCTCAAATTTATTCACAGTAAACACAGCTTTGCAAATTACCCATGTCATCTCTTCCAGATGGTGGTTAGAGATGCTATCCAAATGCAAGTATTTACTGGGTGCATTTATTTAGGTGCCAATTTGGGATTGACATTCTGCCCCTGTTACTTGTGTGCAAATAAAAGGAAGCTTATTTTGAGAATTTGAAAGCAAATTTTTTATAACACTGATTGGTGTATAAACAATCAGTAGAGAAGTTTTCTTACTGAGCTGCAATTTTGCTGGCTTTTAGGGTATAAGATGAGGTAAATGGACTCCCTGGGTAATGAGCACCAAAGTCAATACTTCCTGACCAAGATGATGTACAGTTCATTGATGTGGTCCAGCCTGAAGCTTAAAATATATACATACCCTCATTGATGTGTAAAAACAGTTTGCATCCATGATAATGTACGGGGCTTTGTTATACTCCAAACCAAAATAACTTAGTTGTGAAAGTTAGGACAATGCTAGGTCTCTATAAGAATAAACCAAGGAGCAGCACAAATCCAAGTGATTGACTCAGTTTTCAGGTAATCAAAGCACCTCAAATTCTATTCCATATCACATATATGGAACAAGAACATCAACATTAGCCAACAATGGGAAGCTCACAGTCAATCTAGTCTAGATTATAAAAGTAACATGATAGCCTCCTTCAGTAACAGCCTCCTTCAGCCTCTCAACTACATACCAGTAAAAAATACTACTAGTTCATGATGTAGTATTGTTTGATATACTTTTGTGTTTAGGAAAATATTTTAAGGGCTTTTACATTGGTTTATATGAATTTTCTGTAATATTTCAGAAGAGTTTTATAGCAAAGCTTTGTAGATTCATGGAAAATGTAGAAATAGTATTCTTCTATTTTTTTAAATGAAATGGACTGTGCATGATTAGAACTACCTGATTTAAATATTTGATTAATTTTATTAGCAAAAAATGGACCTATATCTTTCATTGTATGAAACAAACAAAAATAAAAACACAATTTACCAGAATTGTAGAGACACCACATAGAGAGTTTTAAGAGGTAATATTTCTGTTTTTGTTTTTAACTCTTTTTCTCTCTGTTTCTGCGTTCCTCGTGAGCTCATGCCCTGACTTCCTTTCATGATGCACAGTAACCCATAAAATGAAATAAATCCTTTCTACTCAAAGTTCACTTTTGCTCAGTATTTTATAACAGCAACAGAGAAGCAAATTAGAACAGATTCAAATAGTTCAAGATATAACTAAGAAATTATATTGCATGAAATTAAAAATAATCTTCTACAAAACAAACAATTCATTGAGTGAAGAAGACAGCCCATGGAATGGAAGAAAAGTTTGCCACATAGGCTTGGCATCTACAATAAATAAAAAAAAAACAAAAATAAACATTGAGAGAACAAATTGCCCAATCAATAAATGTGTAATAATTACTTGAAAAAGTGGCCACCATCATTAACCTAAACAAATCAAAACAAAACTGCTATTTCATCTCACCTTATTCAGAATGATTATCATAAAGAAAATACACAAAAGCAAATGCTGATAAGGATACAGGAGAAAGGGGCCTTATAAACTGCTGGTGGAGTAATTAGTGCAGATGTTATAGAAATCATTACAAAGGTTCATTTTTAAACTATATAACACTATATGATTCAATACTAATATTCCTGTGTCCAAAAGAATCAAAGCCAGCATATTACCTAAATAACTGTACACTCACCTTCCACCCCTGCCTGGTCCTTTGGGCTGGGGCAGACACAGAGGCAGTCTGCTCCTGTCCTGTGGAGATACTGAATCCTGAGTCATCAAGGAGCCACTGTACTCAGAGCAGCTGGTAAGAACTCCATCTCACTCCCTAAGCCCCAGAGATACATCTGGGAGCCAGGGACATTCAGGATATAGCAGCAACCCAAACCCCGCCCCTCCAGAATTCCACTTCCCTTCCGCCCCTGCCTGGTCCTTTGGGCTGGGGCAGACACAGAGTAGGTCTGCTCCTGTCCTGTGGAGATACTAAATCCTGAGTCATCGAGGAGCTGCTGCACTCAGAGCAGCCGAGGAGCCACTGCACCCAGAGCAGAAGGATTTCCAGATCCAAGAAGTGGCCTGGGTCCCAGGAGTTCTTCCACCCAGGAGATTAGGAGCATAAGACCACAGAGACATCTGGACTCTGAGGAGCTCTGCAACAAGCAAGATAACTGGAAATACAGACTCCAGTCTTACACAGTGAGGGCAGGTAACACTAGAGTTAACCAGATGGCGAAAGGCAAGCACAAGAACATAAGCAACAGAAACCAAACTTACTTGGCATCATCAGTACCCATTTCTCCCAATATAGCAAGCCCTGAACACCCCATCACACCTGAAAAGCAGGATTCAGAATTAAAATCACTTCTCATGATGATGATAGAGGATTATAAGAAGGAATTAAGTAACTCCCTTAAAGAAATACAGGAGACTACAAGTAAACAGGTAGAAGCCCTTAAAGAGGAATCACAGAAATCCCTTAAAGAAATGCAAGAAAACACAAAGAAGGAATTAAACAAAAACATTCAGGATCTGAAACTAGAAATAGAAACAATAAAGAAAGTTCAAAGGGAGACAACCATGGAGATAGAAAACCTAAGAAAGAGATCAGGAGTCACAGACGCAAGCATCACCAACCGAATACAAGAGATAGAAGAGAGAATCTCAAATGCAGAAGATACGGTGGAAAATATTGACACAGTTGTCAAAGAAAATGCAAAATGCAAAAAACTCCTAACTCAAAACATCCAGGAAATCCAGGACACAATGAGAAGACCAAACCTAAGGATAATAGGTATAGATGAGAATGAAGATTCTCAACTTAAAGGGCCAGTAAATATCTTCAACAAAATTATTGAGGAGAACTTCCCTAACCTAAAGAACAAGATGCCCATAAACATACAAGAAGCCTACAGAACACCAAATAGACTAGACCAGAAAAGAAATACCTCCCGTCACATAATAATCAAAACATCAGATGCACAAAACAAAGAAAAAATACTAAAAGCACTAAGGGAAAAAGGTCAAGTAACATACAAAGGTAGACCTATAAGAATTACATCAGACTTCTCACCAGAGACTATAAAAGCCAGAAGAGCCTGGACTGACATCATACAGACCCTAAGAGAACACAATTGCCAGCCCAGATTACTATACCCAGCAAAACTCTCAATCACTATAGATGGTGAAACCAAGATATTCCATGACAAAACCAAATTTGCACAGTATCTTCTCACAAACCCAACACTTCAAAGGATAATTGATGGAAAATGCCAACACAAGGAGGAAAACTACAACCTAGAAAAAGCAAGAAAGTAATCTTCCAACAACCCCAAAAGAAGATAACTATACAAACATAATTCTACCTCTGATAACAAAAATAACAGGAAGCCACAATCATTTTTCCTTAACATCTCTTAACATCAATGGTCTCAATTCCCCAATAAAAAGACACAGACTATCAGACTGGATACACAAACAAGACCCAGAATTTTGCTGCATACAAGAAACGCACCTCAGTGACAAAGACAGACACTACCTCAGAATAAAAGGGTGGAAAACAATTTTCCAAGCCAATTTTCCCAAGAAACAAGCTGGAGTAGCCATTCTAATATCAAATAAAATCGACTTTCATCCAAAATTAATCAAAAAAGATAAGGAAGGACACTTCATACTCATCAAAGGAAAAAATCTACCAAGGTGAACTCTCAGTTCTGAACATCTATGCCCCAAATGCAAGGGCACCTACATACATAAAAGAAACTTTACTAAAGCTCAAAACACACATTACACCTCACACAATAATAGTGGGGGATTTCAACACCCCACTCTCAGCAATGGACAGATCATGGAAACTGAAACTAAACCGAGACACTTTGATATTAACAGAAGTTATGAACCAAATGGACTTAACAGACATCTATAGAACATTTCATCCTAAAACAAAAGAATATACCTTTTTCTCAGCACCTCATGGTACCTTCTCCAAAATAGAACATATAATTGGTCACAAAACAGGCCTCTACAGATACAAAAAGATTGAAATAATCCCTTGCATCTTATCAGATCACCACGGACTAAGACTGGTCTTTAATAATGACAAAACCAATGGAAAACCCACCTGCACATGGAAACTGAACAACTCTCTACTCAATGACGACTTGGTCAAGGAAGAAATAAAGAAAGAAATAAAAGATTTTTAGAATTCAATGAAAATGAGGACACATCATAGCAAAACTTGTGGGACTCCATGAAGGCAGTGCTAAGAGGAAAACTCATAGCTCTAACTGCCTACAAAAAGAAACTGGAGAGAGCACACACTAACAAGTTGACTGCACAACTAAAAGCTCTAGAACAAAAAGAAGCAAATACACCCAGGAGGAGTAGAAGGCAGGAAATAATCAAACTCAGGGCTGAAATCAACCAAATAGAAACAGAAAGAACAATACAAAATATCAACAAAACCAGGAGCTGGTTCTTTGAGAAAATCAACAAGATAGATAAACCGTTAGCCAGATTAACCAGAGGGCACAGAGACAGTATCCAAATTAATAAAATCAGAACTGAAAAGGGAGACATAACAACAGAAACTGAAGAAATTCAAAAAATCATCAGATCTTACTACAAAGGCCTATACTCAACAAAACTGGAAAACCTGGATGAAATGGACAATTTCCTAGACAGATACCAGGTACCGAAGTTAAACCAGGAGCAGATAAACCATCTAAATAGTCCCATAACCCCTCAGGAAATAGCAGCAGTCATCAAAAGCCTCCCCACTAAAAAAAGCCCAGGACCAGATGGTTTTAGTGCTGAATTCTATCAGACCTTCAAGGAAGACCTAATACCAATTCTCTTCAAACTATTCCACAAAATAGAGACAGAAGGAACACTACCCAATTCGTTCTATGAAGCTACAATTACACTCATACCCAAACCCCACAAGGACCCGACAAAGAAAGAGAACTTCAGACCAATCTCCCTTATGAACATCGATGCAAAAATACTCAATAAAATTCTAGCAAACCAAATCCAAGACCACATCAAAACAATCATCCATCATGATCAACTAGGTTTTATCCCAGGAATGCAGGGATGGTTCAATATTCGGAAATCCATCAATGTAATCCACTATATAAACAAACTTAAAGAAAAAAACCACATGATCATCTCACTAGATGCTGAGAAAGCATTTGACAAAATTCAAAATCCCTTCATGATAAAAGTCTTGGAAAGATCAGGAATTCAAGGCCCCTACCTAAACATAGTAAAAGCAATTTACAGCAAACCAGTAGCTAACATCAAGCTAAATGGAGAGAAATTTGAAGCAATCCCACTAAGATCAGGGACTAGACAAGGATGCCCACTCTCACCCTACCTATTCAATATACTACTAGAAGTCCTAGCTAGAGCAATTAGACAACAAAACGAAGTCAAAGGGATACAAATAGGAAAGGAAGAAGTCAAAATATCGTTATTTGCAGATGATATGATAGTATACTTAAGTGACCCCAAAACTTCCACCAGAGAACTCCTAAACCTGATAAACAACTTCAGCAAAGTGGCTGGTTATAAAATCAACTCAAACAAATCAGTAGCCTTCCTCTACATTAAAGATAAGCAGACTGAAAAAGAAATTAGAGAAATGACACCCTTCACAATAGTTGCAAATAATATAAAATACCTTGGTGTGAATCTAACCAAGCAAGTGAAAGACCTGTATGACAAGAACTTCAAGTCTCTGAAGAAAGAAATCGAAGAAGATCTCAGAAGATGGAAAGATCTCCCATGCTCATGGATTGGCAGGATTAATATAATAAAAATGGCCATCTTGCCAAAAGCAATCTACAGATTCAATGCAATCCCCATTAAAATCCCAACTCAATTCTTCACAGAGTTAGAAAAGGAAATTCTCAAATTCATATGGAATAACAAAAAACCCAGGATAGCGAAAAATATTCTCAACAATAAAAGAACTTCAGGAGGAATCACCATCCCTGACCTCAAGCTGTACTACAGAGCAATAGTGATAAAAACTACCTGGTATTGGTACAGAGACAGGCAGGAAGATCAATGGAATAGAATTGAAGACCCAGAAATGAACCCACACTCCTATGGTCACTTGATCTTTGACAAAGGAACTAAAACTGTCCAGTGGAAAAAGGACAGCATTTTCAACAAATGGTGCTGGTTCAACTGGAGGACAACATGTAGAAGAATGAAAATTGATCCATCTTATCCCCTTGTACAAAGCTCAAGTCTAAGTGGATAAAGGACCTCCACATAAAACCAGATACACTGAAACTAATAGAAGAGAAGGTGAGGAAGAGCCTCGAATACTTGGGCACAGGGGAAAAGTTCCTGAACAGAACACCAATGGCATATGCTCTAAGATCAAGAATTGACAAATGGGACTTCATAAAATTGCAAAGTTTCTGTAAGGCAAAGGACACTGTCAATAGGACAAAACGACAACCAACAAATTGGGAAAAGATCTTTACCAATCCTTCATCTGATAGACGGCTAATATCCAATATATACAAAGAACTCAAGAAATTAGACTCCATACAACCAAATAACCCCATTAAAAATGGAGTACAGAACTAAACAAAGAATTCTCAACTGAGGAATCTCCAATGGCCGAGAAACACCTAAAGAAATGTTTAGTATCCTTAGTCATCAGGGAAATGCAAATCAAAACAACTCTGAGATTCCATCTCACACCAGTCAGAATGACTAAGAATAAAAACTCAGGTGATAGTAGATGCTGGCGAGGGTGTGGAGAAAGAGGAACACTCCTCCATTGTTGGTGGGACTGGAAGATGGTGCAACCACTTTGGGAATCAGTGTGGCGGTTCCTCAGAAAATTGGACATAGCATTACCTGAGGATCCAGCTATACCACTCCTAGGCATATACCCAGAAGATGCTCAAACATATAACAAGGACATATGCACAACTATGTTCATAGCAGCCTTATTTATAATAGCCAGGAGCTGGAAAGAACCCAGATGTCCTTCAACTGAGGAAAGGATTAAAAAAATGTGGTATATTTACACAATGGAGTATTACTCAGCTATTAAAAACAATTAATTCGAGAGGTTCCTAGGTAAATGGATGGAACTAGAAATTATCATCCTGAGTGAGGTAAGCCAATCACAAAAGAACACACATGGTATTCACTCACTGATTATTGGATATTAGCCCAGAACCTTGGAATGCCCAAGATGCAACTCACAGGCCACATGAAGCTCATAAAGAAGGAAGACCAAGTGGGGGTGATTCGGTCCTTCTTAGATGGAGCAACAAAATACTCAAGGGAGCAAATATGGAGACAAAGTGAGGGACAGAAACTGAAGGAGGGGCCATTTGAAGACCTTTCCACCTGAGTATCCATCCCATGTGCAGTCACCAAAGGTAGATGCTGATGTGGAAGTCAGGAAGTGCATGCTGATAAGAGCCTGATATGGATGTCTCCTCAGAGGTCTTCAAGAGTCTGACATACTCAGAGGCAGATGCTCACAACTAGCCATTGAACTGATAATGGGGTTCTCAATGGAGGAGTTAGAGTGAAGACTGAAGGAGCTGAAAGGATTTGTGGCACCATGAGAAGAGCAACAATACCAACCAACCACAGCTCCCAGGGTCTAAACCACCAGCCTGGGAGCACTTAGGGAGGGATCCAGGGCTTCAGCTGAATATGTAAGAGTGGAGGGCCCTCCTGGGCATAGGTGGAAGAAGAGAACCTTGACCTCATAAAGGCTGGACGCCCCAGGGGGTGGGACTTTTGAGGGTGGGGAGGTGGGAGTGGGGGGGTAGATAGAGGTTACATCCACAGAGAAGAAGGAGGAGGGGTGAGGGGATAGGGGGTTACTGGGTGGGTGGGGGATGGGGTAAGGGGACAACATATGAAATGTAAATAAAACATCCAATAAAAAAATTAAAAAAAATAACTGTATAACTGTACACTCACACATTTAACAGTAGTACAATGACCAAGGAATGAAAACAGACTAGATGCCTACAATTGTGACTGCATAAAGAAAATCTGATATATATGTGATATTGAACTATCATTCAGTCATAAAATATCACATTATTTTAGAGGATTATAATGGAACTGGATATTATCATATTAAGAAACATAAATCAGACTCAGAAACAAGTATCACATTTTCTCTCATATGCAGAATAATGTTTAATAGACACAAAAGAGAATGAACACTATTTCTCAATGGAAAGTATATCAGAGGGAAGGGGGACAAATGAAGGTTGCCAGGATTGAATATTATTGGTATACATTATTGCATATATGAAAATGACACTAAAATTCACTGTTTTACACAGTATGCACTAGCAACATACTTAAAAGATAAACCACTCAAAATGCTGGTAAGTAGATTTCCTTCCCTTTTCGTTCGTTCATTTGTTTGTTTGCTTGTTTGTTTTTGGTTTTGACAGTATTTCTCTGTGTAGCCTTGGCTGTCCTACTGTCCTAGAACTCATTCAGTAGACCAGACTGCACTCTGCTGCCTCTGCCTCCTTAATGCTGGGATCAAAAGCCTGAACTGCTTCCCCCACCACCCAGCTTCGATGCATTTCTTATTGCCAGTGAACTTCATTAATTGTTAATCATTTGATCATTAATAATTTGTCATAATTTTTTGTGCTTGATTTATCCTTGCCCTACAATTAAGCATATTTGATTTCTTATTTAGTAACATGTTTCTACTTTTTACACTGGAAGAAAATAATGCAGAAGTTTTCTGAGCAGGGGGAATGGGAAAAGGCGATAACATCTGAAATATAAATAAATAAATATCCAATAAAAAATTAAATAATGCAGAAAACCAATAGCCCATTTGCACCAGAAATCCAAAGCATCTCCATCTGTGAACTCTTGATGTACTAGATGCCTCTAGAACATAAGTAACAGATGTGCAGCTCAGTCTTCATGTGGGTCTCCCAATAACTGGAGTGGAGGGAGCCAGAACTTTCCTGTCTGTAGAATCCATTTCAACAGGGCTACATTGTCTGGCCTCAATGGGAGAAGATGTACTTAACCCTAGAGAGACCTGAAGCACCTGGAAGGGGGGGCAATATGGGGGAGGGTACCCTCTCAGAGGAGAAGGGGAGGAGGAATGGGGGGAAGGGACTCTGTCTATGAGGGTGGATCAGGTTGGGGAGCAGCGATTGGGGTAAATGTGGAAAGGGGATAACATCTGAAATGTAAATAAAATATCTAAAAAAAAGATTAAAAAGAAACCTGCATATTAAATAATAATAAGAAGAAGAAATTTTAAAAGAGATAATTAAAGTTAAAAAAGAAAAACTCAGCATCAGAACTCAAAGGTAGTGCAACTGAATTTACCAGTTCATTTGCATATAAAGCAGAGATTATGAATACTATTAGGCTGTGTTGCAGAAATAGACCACTGCCACTGATGCCTGTGCCTCTAGCCAACAAAAGTTATAGTAGGGTTCTACATTTTTTTTATTGATTATTTTGTTTATTTACATTTCAAATGTAAATCCCCCTTCCAGGTCCTCCACCGAAAACATCCCATTCCATCCCCTTCCCCTGCCTCCACCAGAGTGCTCTCCAAACCATCCACCCCCACTCTTGCCCCACCACTCTATCATTCCCCTACACTGGGGCATCAAGCCTTCACAGGATCCAGGGCTTCCCCTCCCACTGATGCCAGATAAGGCTATCCTCTGCTACATATACAGCTGGAGTCATGGATCCCTCCACGTGTACAATTTGGTTGGTGATTTAGTCTCTGCGCCCTCTGGAGGTCTGGTTGATTGATGTTATTATTATTGTTCTTCCTACGGGGTTGCAAACCCCTTCAGCTCCTTCAGTCCTTTCTCTAACTCCTCCATTGGAGACCACGTGCTGAGGCCAATGGTTGGCTCCATCTGCCTCTGCATTTTTCAGGCTCTGACAGATCCTCTCAGGAGACAGCCATATCAGGCTCCTTTAAGCATGTACTTCTTGGCATCCACAATAGTGTCTGGGTTTGGTGACTGTATATGGGATGGATCCCCAGGTGGGGCAGTCCCTGGATGGCCCCTCCCTCAATCTCTGCTCTAATTGTCCCTGCGTTTCCTTTAGACGGGAACAATTCTGGGTTAAAATTTTGTGAAGGGTGGGTGGCACCATCCCATAAATTCTAGTGAGGTCTGTAGATTGGAAAACACCATTTATATTGACTAGCTGATTACAAATCTTATCAAAATGAGAACTGAAGAGAATTGGTGTAGGTAAGGAATTGGGCACGTTGCTCTCAGATCATCACTTTAGTAACTCGTTTAGCTTGCTATTTGCTCCAATTGCTATCTCCTATATCTCAGGCTGCTAAGATGCTTAAAATAGTTTCCCTGTTTGTCTGTTTTCCATAAATGCCAATATGGTGGCACCTGGGAAAATATATACATGTAATTCTTCATATTATCAGATTATAATAAAATATAAACTCAAAAATATGTCATTGGAAATATTTAATGAGTTACAGAAAGTTGATTAACTAAATAAAGGGGACCTTTTTCTATTAGTTGCTTTCTGTTGCTATTATAAAATATCATGACCAAATCAACTTTAAAAAGGAGGTTATTTTGACTTACAATTCCAGTAGTATAGAGTCCACAATGCTGGAGAAAGCATAGAAGTAAAAGCAGGGAGCTGGTTGATCTCATTATATCCACATAAAAGAAGACAGAGAGAGAGAGAGAGAGAGAGAGAGAGAGAGAGAGAGAGAGAGAGA
>NW_021620798.1:487336-516446 GCF_004785775.1 Grammomys surdaster
AGAGAGAGAGACAGAGAGAAAGACAGAGAGAGAGACAGAGAGAAAGACAGAGAGAGAGACAGAGAGACAGAGAGAGACAGAGAGGGGCAAGGTTACCAACCTCAACTTCAGTGAAGCACTGCCTCCAGCAATGGTCTACCTGCTAAAAATTCCATAGACTTACCAAACAACACTACTAATGGTGTTCAAGTGTTCAGATATATGAGTCTGTATGGGACATTTTTTTTCATTTAAAGCACAATACTGATAAAACTTTATATTAATGGAACAGCTGCTTCAGGCTATTTTCCACTGATTTGTAGCAAATAAGAATTTACAAAGCCTAATTTAAGAGTCTTAAATGTCATATAAGTACTTTTTAAAATGTCTGCCCGGGAGTGATATAGCTGGGTCTTGAGGTAGATGTGATGGTTTGTATATGCTTGGTCCAGGGAGTGGCATGATTAGAAGGTGTGGCCCTGTTGGAGTAGGCTTGTCACTGTGGGTGTGGGCTGAAGACCCTCATCCTACCTTCCTGGAAGCCAGTATTCTGCTAGCAGCCTTCAAATGAAGATGGAGAACTCTCATCTCCTCCTCTACCATGCCTGCCTGGATGCTGCCATGTTCCTCCTGCCTTGATACTAAATATGTAAGACAGCCCCAATTAAATGCTATCTCTTATATGACTTGCCTTAGTCATGGTGTCTGCTCACAGCAGTAAAACCCTAAGACAGTAGAACTCTTCTCAGTTTTTCTGAGAAACTGCCACATTGATTTCCAGATTACTCGTACAAGTTTGTACTCCCATTAGCAATGGAGGAATGTCCCCCTTGCTCCACATCTTCACCAGCATATGCTATCACCTGAGGGTTTTATCTTAGCCACTCTGATGGTTGTAAGATAGAATCTTAGGGTTGTTTTGATTTGTAATTTTCTGATGACTAAGTATGTTGAACATTTATTTAAGTGCTTCTCAGCCATTTAAGATCCCTGTGTTGAGGATTCTCTTTAGCTCTGTACCCCATTTTTAATTGAGTTATTTGGATTGCTGGTGTCTAATTTCAGTACATCTACACAATGAAATACTATTTAAAATATAGACTTCATGAATTTTCAGGCAAATGGCTGCAACTTGAGAATATCATCTTGAGTAAGGCAACCCAGAGCCAGAAAGACACTTATGACAGGTATCCAGCATAACTGTCTCCTGACTGGCTTCATCCAGCAGTGAATGAAGGCAGACAAAGAGACACACAGCCAAACTGCAGGCAAAGCTGGAGAGTCTTGTGGAAGAGTTGGGGATACAAGAAAGCAAGATGCAGTGGTCAAGAATATCACAAGAACATCCACAGAGTCACCTAACCTGGAATCATGGGGGTTCACAGAACCTGGGCCATCAACTCAGGAACACGCAGGAGGAGATGGACCTAGGTACCCCTAAACATCTGTAGCAAATGTGTAGTTTAGTGTTCATGTGGTTCCCCTAACAAGTGGAGTGGAGTGGGAGCTATGGCAGTTTCTATTCCCTGGCATTGGATCACCTTTCTCCATACTTGGACTACCTGGATGGGCCTCACTGTGAGAGGGTGTACCTAGATCTACTGGGACTAGGTGGTACCTAAGGGGCACTCCCTTTCTCTGAGGAGAAGAGGTGGTGGCAACAGGGAAAGTATTTGTAAGGGTGAGACTGGGAAGAGAGGAGGAAGGGGGACTGTGGTTGGAATGTAAAGTGGAAAAAAAAAGAAATAACTTTTTTCTTTTCTGAAATATTAAGCAAAATATGAGAATAAAATTAGAGGAATGGAAACATTGCTATGAGTAGTAATATGTCAGATATCTCCCATTAATAAGAGAAACCAAGCATCTCCAAAATTATATTTGCCCTAGGTAACCTATGTGATACTTACCACATTTGCTGTTTGACCATGCTTACAATTTAGCTCTAAAAGCCTTAGAAAATTTATCAGTTAATTATCCTGAAAGCCTGTTTCCTAGTCTTTTCTCATTTACTCAGAAAAAAAAAAAAGAACCTTTTTTAGGAGTTTTTTTTGAGCATCAAATCACAGCTGGCTGATTTGTAGATTCTGAACATCAGTTTTCTTCCCTACTGGTAGGCTCTAGGAAATGCTACCAAGTGATGTCAATATTATTGATATTTACTGTCAAGCAGGAAGAGGTTCTGAACTTTTAAATTATGTTTGCCATTTTTATGAACAGACCTAAAATTGGATGGGCAAAACAGCATAAATGAAAAAAAAACACAAAGAATCTGTGTCTTCCATACAGTTCAGCATCAAAATGCAAGGCCCTGGGAAATGTGAATGTCTGTATATAAAGGTGTGTGCTTAGTGCTCACAGAAGCCAGAAAAACTGGTGCTACAGCCAGTCATAAATTGTCGTGTGGGTGAGGAGAATGGAACAAACTGGTCCTGTGCAGGAGAAGCAAATCTTTTAGTCTCTGAGGCAACCCTCTAACTCCACTAATTAGCCTTTCTCAGTTTAAATGATACTTCCACAGTAAGAGTCCTTGATTCCTTGGTATACTTAAGTGCAACACACACACACACACACACACACACACACACACACACACATCATTAGTTATAGTCCCCAATCTAGAGGCATAGGGATATTAAAACAATGGGAATCATTTTTTCTTTTCTTCTTATTTACTTACTAAGTGCTAAGTTTATTTTGTCAAACATGTTTTTGATTCACACAGTCTCCATATCTGACCACCTCTAACACAACATTCTGTCACAGCATCCCATAGTCTATGTTCCATTTACAAAGTAGAATTTTATCTTTTAAAGCTAAACAGGCATTTTATACAACACATTCTCGACAAGGGAACCAGACCAATATTTATCAAACACAGTAGAGAAATTTCTCATTTTGGTTATGAAAGGAGAGCCTGGTATCGACTGTTCCAGAAATAAAATGAGACAAAAAAGTTCACACATCTTTTAAATTATTTTCCTGAGCTATTTTCTCCACTATCACAGATGCTGCATAAGCCCCTTCCTGGTCAGTCACCTAGAAGCAATTTACCTCACAGATGAACTTTGCTTCTACTTTGAGAAGACCACATTCTTCTATGCTTATCATTTTACTTCTTTGTGTTCTGAATAACTAGGTCCTTTAATGCTTAGAGAGTGACTCATGACCTTGGTCCTGTTGGTTGTGAAGTATCGTATGATGACTTGACTATTCTGCATTTTGGCTGCAGTATCTCACATAGATTCCTCTGCTGCAACTTTGGATTCCTCCTTATCCACTCTATCATTCTTACCATTTCCAACACTGCCATCACTATCTTTGTTAGCCTCAAGCTTCCCTTGTTTTTCCACTGTAGTATCTTGCCATTTTGGGGAGCAAACACTTCAAATATGCCTAAGAGTTACACATCCTCCTTTTCTTCATTTTCTGAATCTTCTCACTGCACAGCTAAGTGCTGCTCACTAGTCTCCCCAGGCCATGAACCACACTAAAGGTCATACATGGTATAATATCAAACCCCCAAGGGAAACCATTGATTGTACAGACTTTTACAAAGGTGCCATACTGTTGCTTTCACTGGATTACCTTCATAATTCATGGCCTCTGCCTCAATGCTATGCAAATCACCATTTTGCTCTAGCCCCTAAACTGACCTTCTTACTGGCAGCTGGTGCTCATTTCCAGCATAATCCAACTTAAAGTAATCATCTTTGTCAGCCTACAGTTCAGAATTGAAAACACAGCTTTGAGGCATCAGGGACCACAGGTTCATGCTCATCTAATCTTTTAATGGCATGCTGGCACACAACTAGGTGAGGGAACACAGATGGAGGCAATTGACTACTCTTCCTGAGAACAAGCATGCAGGAGAGAATCTTCAGGGTGTGAAACACTTGCCAATGAAAATTTCCTCCTTCAAGGAAACCAGAAAGACTGTGTGAACTCTGTAAGGTGTATGCATAAGTAAGCTTTGACTTCTTGTGGTAATTTTAATAGCATTAAACACAAAATTTTGTGTTTTAAACTCTATATATTGCCTAAGATACTTGTATGTGGTTTTGAAAACAAATAAAATATACACATGGTTAAAAAAATAAATGTTACCAAAGAGCATATTTTTAAAGTACCTCCTTCATCCTTGACTTCCCAACGGTCATCACATCAATATTTCCTTATATCTCCTTCCACAAATTTCCATGCCAAGACACAAGTATTGAAGAAGAAGAAGAAGAAGAAGAAGAAGAAGAAGAAGAAGAAGAAGAAGAAGAGGAGGAGGAGGAGGAGGAGGAGGAGGAGGAGGAGGAGGAGGAGGAGGAGGAGGAGGAGGAAGCCTTTCAAATCATAACCAGGACCACACTAGGCAAGCACCTTTTCCCCATTAAATAGGAACGAACTTCATTACTGTAAAGTCCAAGTTCCTCATCTTTTCCGCAGAGTTCTAGAACAGATTATAAATGTTACCAACTTGTTATACTTCACAAAATGAAAAAGATCTCTCTCTATTATTTCTTACAACTGCCTACAAGATTCTAATTGTCCCTATGAAAATTTCAAGCAGACTATCTTTTTTCACAGGCTTTCTGCTATTTTCCTTATCTTTGAAGAAATGTCTATCCATGTCTTTTGTCCGTTAAAAAACGAAAATGAAATTATTTCTTTTCCTAGTGTAGGTTCTGCAGGGTTTGTTTTTTTCTTTCTTTCTGTAAGTTGCGTGCCTGTGTTTCCGCTGCATTTTCATTTTGAGTGATTCCTTTTCTATGGAGAAGTAATCTTTTTAGCTTCGTGCAATCTTATTTTCTTCTGTATGAATTCCATACATGAACATGATGGTGAATTTTTAATAAAATCCACGACCATTGTCTCTACTCCTTCTCCCCAGTAACCCCACCACTCTTTCCTCCCAACTTGATTTTTATTTATTTTTGGTTTAGAAACTCAACTTTTGGTATAATAACAGAATTTCCACTTCTAGTTTTACTCTCCTATATATTAAAATCCAATTTTCTGAAGACACTATGCTTAGGTCATCATGTCCTTTTGGTGCAATTGATGAAAATTATTCATTCCCTGTGCCTCAATGTTGACTATACAACTTGAGATCTATAACAGAGTCCATTGAACTCTGTATTCATTTTTATGCCACAATCATACTATTTTAATTATGAAATATTTGTAGCATAATTTTAAATGAGAAAATATTATTCTTTTTAATCAACATTTTTACCATATTAAAGGAGGAAACCACATACATTTAAATATTTTCACCTTCCTAACTTTTAAATATCATTGTGGAGTATTAGGTGATGCTATGAATTTTGTTTGTTTGTTTTTAAGATCTGCTTCATAAAATTCATGAAAAATGACCAGTCACTCTTTTATCCTTTTCTTTTATTTAAAGAACTCCGAATCTGCATATTATGATAAGTCTACTAGTGATAAATTCTTTTAGTTTTTCTATATCAAAAGAAGGCTTTGGGGTCTAGCAAGATGGCTCAGTAGTTCAGATGACCAATTTCTCGCCCAGAAGACATAACATCTACATAGAGACTCACAACCATTTGTAACTCCAGTCCTAGGACATCTGATGCTCCCCTCTGTCCTCCTAGGACTCTGCACACACACAGTACACTCGTACAGGGAAACCATTTGTATACATAAAAAATAAAATATTTTTAAAATAGAGTCTGCTTTTCTTAATTTTTAATAGATATACAAATTTTAGCTGACAGTTTTGTTTCAACAATAGACAATCTATTACTTTCTAATGTACATTTTCCCTTTGTTTGCTTAATGAAAATTTCAAATTGATTTTATCAATATGTGATAGTGTCATATTTTTCAGACTGCTTTCAAGATTTTTTTGTGTTCAATTTTACAGAATTATGTGTTTTATGATGCCATTTCTCTTGAACTTTGTATATATCACTCAGACTCTTGGGCCTAAAGGCTTTATACTCCAAATATTGTTTCAGTCAGCCTCCTATACTCAAAATTCTATCCTTCTGAAAACTGGTTACATAAATGTGAAAATATTTTGCAATTATTCTATAGGTCACTCGTGCTCTATTTCTTTTCAGTTTATTCTCTGACTGTAGTTTAAACTGGGTAAGCTTTTATTATTCTGTCCTCAAATTTATGTCTCCTGTCATCTCTACTCTCCTATTAAGCCCATTCAGCAAGTCATTTACTTCCGTTGTTGTATTTTTCAATTGTATAATTTTCATTTGCTTCTGTTTGTGACTTGTTTTCCTATATTCTATTTTTTTCAATTATTTCAAGAGAATGTATAATTGATTGCAGAAACATCTTTGTGATAAACACTTTTAAATCCTTGTCAGATAATTCCAACATAAGATTTATTTCAGTGTCAGCATCAATTGATTTTTTCTTCATTCAAGTTATAATTTTCTTGTTATTATGACTTTTAAATTTATCTTGGACTTTGTGTCCATATGTTAGAACACTCTGAAGGTTATATTTTTCCAACAATCTTTCACATTCTTTTAGTCTAGCATGCAGGTCTTGACCTAATTTTTGATCAATAGCATTATTTTTTTCTTTGAAAATTGTTTTCAATATTTTTGATCGTATTTAGCCTCCTCTCCAAACTCAGCCAATCTCCCTATACACCCCTACCTAAGCAACTTCATGTTCTTGTTCTTTCTTTAAAACAAACAAAACAGACTGATTTGGTTTGGCCAACTACTCCTGGAGACCAGTTAATATACAATGTGTCACAACTTTAAACAAAGTGACTTTCCCTCACCAGCAGCAATCAGTTATAATGGCCCTTTGTCTAGTTGTGATACTTAGTGCCGACTTCCCCTCTTCCATGCTAAGATTTTGTCCAGCTTTAGCTTACATGAGTCTTATGGATGCTGTCTTATGGATTGCTATGTGCATCTGCCCTGTTGTGTCTGTAAAACACTTTCCTTGAAGTAATCCTCTCTCTGGCTCTTAAAATATTTCTGTTCCTTGTCCACATAGATTCCTAAGCCTTCAGAATAGAGATGTGATATAGATGTGCCATTTTGTAGGCTATAGCTGCAATGCAGTTTGTATTCAGAGACTTAATGGTGTTACTTTGACCAGCTTCTTTTAGCTGGTGCCGTGTGCTCCCTTTAATTTCTAGCACTGATGGAACTTGAAAATGTCATTGTTAGGATACAAAGTGTTTCTAGTGAGGGGAAGTCATGTAGAGATCCTCTAGAGATGTTTCAAATTACTCTTGGTAGGAGCAAAGTCTATCTTAACTAGGAGAATAAGAGATGTCCAATATCAAGCTGCTTACTTTTGAACAGCTTCTTTTTGCAGTTCTTGTCCTTGTTGATGTCACTTAGTAAGGAAGGATAGTGTTTTGTTCATGTGAACAAAGATGAAGACTGGACCTTGAAGACTAGACCTTTGGCAACCCATAAAATATTTATTTTGATACCTTTATTGAAACATAATAGAACTAATAAAAAATTCAACCATGTTAGCATTAAAATTGATTTTAGTAAAGGTATGGACTTGTATGAACATAAAGACAGTCTAATTTTAGAATATTTATACCTACTTGGTTTTTTTCATTAATTAATTCATTTATTCAATTTACATACCTATTATAGCTCACACCTCACAGGACCCCTCTCTTCAACCCCCTCCCCTTCTACTATGAGAAGGGGGAGGTCCCCTGGGTACCAACCCACACTAGCACATCAAGTCACTGCAGGACTATGCACATCTTCTCACAGTGAGGCCAGACAAGGCAGCCCAGTTAGAGGAACAGGATCCACAGGCAGGCAACAGAGTCAGGGACAGCCCTCAACTCTCAGTTGTTGGGGAACATGAATGAAGACCAAGAAGCACATCTGCTACATCTGTGTGGGAAGGCCTAACTCCAGCCCATGCTTGCTCTTTGGTTGGTGGTTCAGTCTCTGGGAACTACTAAGGGCCCAAGTTGATTGGCTCTCTGTTTTTCCTGTAGAGTCCCTATCCTCTTCCGGTTCTTGAATCCTTCCCCCATCTCTTCCACAAAACTCCCCACACTCTGCCTGATGTTTGGCTGTGAGTCTCTGCATCTGTTTCCATCTGCTGCTGGGTTCCAGCTTTACCTTTCTCCTTGTCCTCATCATGTTCTCCATCTGTAGGCAGCTAAGGCCTTCTTTTGTCTCTTCTTTAGTCCAGCAATGCACAAACTTGGCATCCAGAAATATGTGGATATTTATCAAGGCCTATCACAGCCATCTTGTGTTTCAGATTTTCCTGTTTAACTTGAGATCAGTCTTTCAGAATATTGCTTACCAATAAAGATTACAGTCAAACTGTGTTTTCCTTCCTCTACTCATTTGTCACTAAGACCAACTCTTTTTCCTATTCTTGGGAGTGTAGAGTGTCTTTCTGATGAGTTCCTAACTGATTCAGCTACCTATAATAGCAAAGTTGCTGCTTTCATATCTTGCTTCACCCTACTAGAACTCTTGCACTAATAGAGACAGTGAGAATATGAGCAGTCAAAATGAAAAGAAATCCATTCCCTGATGGGCCTATCTAAGACACAGTATTGCCTTTTTTTTTTTAATTGACACATAAAAACTGTTTCTATAGGACAAATGGTGCTTTGTGGACAAAAAATTTGAAGGACAGCAAATGTTGGCATAACTCATAAGTGCAAATTACTGTTTTCAGTACCATTGTTGACCTGCTATATTTCCTTCTTCAAGAAGCAGCCAGATCATAGTCCTGCTCTAAAACACACTAGTAGAATTACAGGGACTAAACTATAAAATACTAATTCCTAAATATAGCCTGAGGGACTCTCATGACCTGATCTCTGTTAGCCTCTTAAAGTGAACCTCTTCTTACTTTTCTCATTACTATTTCCTGATTGGCTCATTCTGTAGCACAAGGGTACCAATCTTCTTACACCTGCAACAAACACCCCTGTGCTTCTTAGCTATTTTGTTAACTTGACACAAACTCAGGTCATTTGGGAAGAAAGAATCCCAACTGAAAAAAAAATCTTCCATAAGATTGGCCTGTGGGTTGTGGGGTATTTCCTAATAAATGGTTGATGTGAAAAGTGTCACCTCTCGACAAGTGGTCCTGAGATGTAGAAGAAAGCAAACTGAGAAAGCTAGAAGGCAACATCTCTTCATGGCCTTTGTTTCAATTTCTGACTTCAGAGTCTTGCCCTGCTTGAGTTCCTGCCTTAGCTTCCCTTTACTGTAGAATGTGAACTGCATGATGAAATAAACCCTTTCCTCCACAACTTGTTTCAGGCATAGTGTTTTCTCACAGCAATACAAAAACAAACTAGGACAATACTTTCCCTTAGCTGTTATCTTGTATTTGTTCTTCCCTTTGCCAGAAATGCAGAGTAAAACTTTTCTTCTAATCACTTAGATCTAACTACCTAAGATACATCTTCTCTGTCCACTGAAAGCAGCACCATTGATCCCATTGCTCCATTTAATATTAACATTAATGATAGCAATCAAATTATAACATCTATGCTAGTTCATCGCTTTCATTGACGCCTTCTGATACAAACTCCACTGGGGCAGCTGGTATTATGCGTGATCTCAACCCATGCTTTGCATAGCTGTTAATGATCAATGGGTATTTTTATATGTATAAATAAAATTTTATGTTGGGTATCTTGCCATCCTTTTATAATTCTTTGTAACAGGTGCTTTTCCTGCTGTATAATATACTACCAGCCATGCCTGTCAACATTTTCTCCGTTTACCAACTTAGGATACTTAGTGTCACTGAGAATGCACTATATTACTTGATTCTGTATCTCTCCTTTCGGTCCACTTTCTGCCAAAATGGCCTCACCGAACCTTTGGACTTACAGGCCCATCTTTATACATTTCTCTCCCCCCCATTTTCTCTAATAACTCATATTAAATAGTAGAAATAACCTGAATTCTTTTCTTTTCTTTCCTTTTCCTTTTTACTTTCCATTCATACCAACAGCAACCTATGTATTCATGAACATAGTATTATTATTATCCTTTACTTCCTAAGATGGCTGGCACCTGAGGACAGATTTTTATTTTATTTGATTATTTATTACTGTATTTTAATAATGTTTCTACCCTGTCATGGTGATTTTTATTGGATATTTTATTTATATTTCAGATGTTATCCCCTTTCCCCATTTCCCCCCACACACCTAGAAACCCCCTATCCCATCCCCCTCCTCCTGATTCTATGAAGATGTGCCCCCACCCCCTGCTCTCAAATTCCCCCACACTGGGGCATCCAGCCTTCACAAGACCAAGGACCTCCTCTTCTACCTATGCCTAACAATGGTTTTTAAAGAATGTATTTTAATTTCAGAGAGTAGAAGACTGGTGTCCAGGTCACCAATCTAACTAAAGGAAGTACCACTTTGTCCTACAACAGCATAGTCTCCCTTGAACATTGCTAAAACTCTTTCTGAAAGAATTTCTGTAATCTAAAATTTTTAAATATATTAAATTCAATGAACAACCTATCTTCAGATGTACAAATCTCATTGTAAACAACATAAGTAACGTGTAAAAAAACAAGGTGTCATAAATGCTCCAATAATAATTAATCTCACACTATCTCCTTTGGAAGTGAATTATATGAAATTACAAAGAACACAAAAGAGTGACTATAATTATGCTCAAAGAAACTGAATTAGACATAAATTTGTGAAGAAATACCAAAAGAATATAAAAAACTGAATTAAATAAAATGCCAATGCAGAATATAAAAAAAGAAATTCAATAAAGAGATATAAATGGTGAAAAAACAAATGGAAATACTGGAAATGAAGATAAGTCAATTTAGAATTTCTGTGAAAAGCCTCACCAACAGAATAGATCAAGGACAATTACCTGTGGATATCTGTGAATCATTGTTTTTAACCCTACTCCCTTGCACCCTGAGAACAAGGGAAGAGTTTACAGCCTTGCTCTTTTACCCAATGAGATTACCGTCTGTAAATGTACACACACACACACACACACACACACTGGAGTTAGGGGCTTGGAGAACGAATACCCCAGATTTAGTCATACCTGTTGCTCACTCCTGCTATTCCACGCCCAATGAAATTGATACCAGAGGTTCCAATCCTGTGTACTTTCCAGTGAGATCAGCATGTGGGAAGCTTCAGTCCAGTCCTTTACCTTACAAGATCAGCATGCTTTAAATAATAGAAATATGGTAAGGATACTGCCAAAGAAGCTGAAGAGATTTGTGCCACGCATCTTTCTCAAGCATTCTGATTAATCTGCAGAGGCAAGATCTCTTGATGAACCGAGATCTTGTGATTTGGCTGGTTTAGACCCCTGTTTATTACATGTTTTCTTTTGTAAGAGTTGTCATGGTCATGGTGTCTTCTCACAGCAACAGAAACCCTTACTAAGATAATGAGTAACTTGTATAGTGAAAATGAACAGACTCTCTGGAATTATCTTCAATTGATATTTTGTGTAGGCTCATTAATTTTCACTATACGACCTTAGACCAATTGCTCTGGAAGTTTGAGTCCAAAGTGCTTCTTCTATAAGACAACGGAAATGGCATTGTTTCACATGTCACAGTGAAGGGTTATTAAACATATAGAAAAGATATATGCTTTTCTTGGTAATTAGCAGTTGCTTTACATACATTAAAAGTCTTTCATTCTCATTTCCTAGAAGCCATCGTTCCAAGAGGGTTAGAAAAACATTGACTATGAGATGTTTAGTGAGAAGGGAGGATATCTGTGAGCGTAGGAGCAATGCAAGAACTGAAGGAGAAGCATAATTTAGGCAATTGTTAAAAACACAGATTTTAGGGGGAGATGGGCCCTGAAGAACACAAAGTCACATGAGTAAATGAAAGGAGAACATGACCACTCCAACATATGTTTGAGAAAAGGGGTTTTATTGTAGATATGAGGGAAAGGACAGCCAGAGACTTCTGGAAGAGCAGGAAGAGAAAGTGGTAGATTAAATACGAACCAGATTATGAAACAAGGGAGGGAGATGAGAGTGAGAAGAGACAAATATGTGGGCAAAGGAGACAGAGAGAGGGGTGGTAAGAGACAGGGGACCAAGAGAGAGGGGACAAGCAGATCTAGAGAGCATGTGGACAAAAAGCAGGAATAGAATCAGTAGTTGGAAGAAGAATGAGTAGAATTTTAGGGTAGGGGTCTGGTGAAAAGAGCTGAGAAAACACAGGTACTGAGTCAGCCTGGAGGACAGCAGACACTTTGGTATGCTTAAGCACCACAATTAGTCATTTGTCCTGAGTTTCTTTTGCACCCAACAATGGGTTTGACCACAGACCTCTGATCTTCCAAGAATGAGTCCTATGACACCTTTCATCTTGTATCATAGAACTCTTTACTTCTGATTGTTAAACACAATGATTTTTGGGGGTTTTTTGGATATTCCACAGTTCTCCCTTACTTCCTTCCCATGGGGCCTGTTCTAGTTTCCTTTCTGGTGACTTTATGAATACCATGACCAAAAGCAACTAGTTTTGTGTCAACTTTATTCAACTAGAGCCATCTGAGGAAGCTCCATTGAAAAGAATGCCTCAATAAAATCTGCCTACAGGCAAGCCTATATGCCCTTTTCTTAGAGATTGATATGGAAGGACCCAGTCCATTGTGAGTGGTTCCCCCTGGGCTAGTTAGTGGTCCTGGAATCTATAACAATGTAGGCTGAGAAAACCATGGAGACTAAGCCAGTAAGCAGCAATCCTCTATGGCCTCCTCATCAGCTTCTGCTTCTAGGTTGTGGCCCTATTCTAGTACGTGCCATCACTGCCTTCAAGGTTGAACTGTGATAAAGAGAGATAAGTGAAATAAACTCTTTCCTCCCCAAGTTGTTTTTGGTCGTTTTGTTTCATCACAGCAATAAAAACCCTAAGGAAGACCAAGAGGAAAGTGTTTATTTGAGTTACATAGCCTTGTTGCATGTTGTTTCCCTGGTCTAGAATGTATATCCCTTTCCAATAATATATACTTTACATTTGAACCATTAATGATGATTTGAAATTATTTGTTGCTTTGTGTGGTTGTTTAATGTTTACATCCCTCAGTTAACCTAATTTGTTTGGCTCATTGTTATCTTAACACCTAACACAAAGAACTTCCTCAATAACTACATTTTCAATCTACAGGCAGTGCCCCATTTTATTATTCTTTGCAGGCTATGGGTTGATAGATACCTTCTTGTGGTCCTGTTTTTCTCTCCTAGGTATGTTATGCATGAAATAGGCCTCCAGAACTGGAAGGAATTCAAACCTCTTCCTGAAATGCTATACTCCATATTCTTTAAAGAAAAAGTAATTATAATCTCTAATTAAATTATTGCTTCCATGATCTCTAAGTAAGGATTCTCTCTGCCCACAAGCCTATTAAGAGTTGGCAAGCAGAGGCAAAACTATAAGCTTTTATTTTATCCCAGTTTCTATTTTATTTCATAAAAAAGAGGTTTGTGTTTTTCAATCGTGTGTGTGTCCATATGTTCACAGAAATCCAGGTACCTTCAGAGACCAGATATATTGGATCCCCCTGAAACTGGAGTTACTTGCTGTTATAAACCACCAAACATGGGTGCTAGGAGCTAGGAAGTGAACTTGGGTCCTGTGTAAAAGCAGTACATGATCTTAAACACTGAGGCATTTCTCTAGTCCCGAGTTGCTATTTTCAATTAAGAGTTTACATTTTCTCTGGTTCCCAGAAGAAAAGGCTAGGATCACACTGTGTACTGGTTATCCTAGTCAGGGTTTCTATTCCTGCACAAACATCATGACCAAGAAGCAAGTTGGGGAGGAAAGGTTTTATTCAGCTTATACTTCCACATTGCTGTTCATCATCAAAGGAAGTCAGGACTGGAACTCAGGCAGATCAGAAAGAAGAAGCTGGTGCAGAGGCCATGGAAGGATGTTACTTACTGGCTTGCTTCCCCTGTCTTACTCAGCTTGCTTTCCTATAGAACCTAAGATTACCAGCCCAGGGATGGCACCACCCACAATGGACCCTCCCCCATTGATCACTAATTGAGAAAATGCCTTACAGCTGGATCTCATGGAGGCATTTCCTCAAGGGAGGCTCCATTCTCTGTGATTACTCCAGTCTGTGTCAAGTTGACACACAAAAACAGCCAGTACAATGGTGATCAATTCTAGTTCATCTATTCAAAATTTAATAGAAGTATCCTAGAAAAAACAGTGGTGGCACTGAGAGACTATGAGTTCCCTGTTTCAGAAAGTATTCAAAAGAAGACTTGGTAGTCTACTGACAAAATAACAGCCCAACAGATGAAGAAAAAAATGAAAAGAATCCTGGGGTTCTTTCCAAAAGTTACATTAGGAGATGTCTCTCCAGTCGTAAGGCTTGATGGATTTACACTGAGTCAGCTCCATTCTCTCTTGTTTATTGCCTTGACTCCAATAATCTTCTTGCTGAGATTAGGAGACAGTCTTTAGCCACAGAATGTAACTAAGTTAATGGCCATACAGAGACTGAACCCATGACCTTGTCCTCTTTAGCTCTGTCCTCTAATACTCCAAGTTCACAAAAGCCTTCTGATGTGCAACAGTGAAATTAACTCTAAGGGAAGAGTTTCACACCAGGCAAAGTGATATAATCTGGTGACATCCCATTTCGGCATGATAACATTGTGCTCTACTTAAAAATGAAATTTTCAGGGTGATAAAAATTAAAATGGTGGTTTTGAACTATTTAAGAGGGGAATTTTCTATCAAAGTGAGAAAAATGTTATGCAAAAGGATTTGCAGTTTCAACCATGCGGAGACATAAATATCACATATTAATAGATTTGACCTAGTTACAATCATAGACAGTTCCATTCTCATTTTGTCTCCCTCACATGTTTGTTCTCTATTTGGGTAACTTCTCTCAAAGCTCATGGGACAAATGGTTATGCAAGAATAATAAATGGATGAGTAGTACAATAATAACACTGGCAACAGATTGTTCTTAAAGTATTTCTATCCTGACACAAAATTATTCAGGCTTGTTGGTTATTCGTTTGTATTACTATTGCTGTGACTAACTTGAAATCACACATTAACTTATTTCATTCCATAGCTAGATTTTCAATTACACTTAATAGTTGTAAATAAAATACAGCCATCACTGGGTTACCTATTGAGTTCTCTATTGCCATCATGTCAAACAAGAAAAAGCTGTAATAAAACTTCCTAGCAAATCATTGTGAACTTTAGAGTTATGTGGAAATTTAAATGCACATGAAATTAATATTTTCATTTTCAGTGGCTACATGAACATTTGTGAATCTCATAAAAACAATGTACTTTTTCTTCAGAACAAATCACACTTATATTTATACACATAATATTACATAATTTCTTAGGGATTATGTATTCATCCTTTTTGAAGACTGTGCTGGCTAGATTTATGTCAACTTGACACAAACTAGAGTCATTTTGGCAGTGGTAACCTCAAGAAAAAATTTTCCTACTAGACTGGCCTGTGAGCAAGTATATGTTGCCTCTCCTTGATTGATGATTAACGTTGGGGAGGTCAGTTTACTCTGAGGAAGCCACTCCTGACCTGGTGGTCCTAGGTGTTGTAAGAACGAAACTAAAGCACGCTATGAGGATCAAGCCAGTGGACAGCACTCTTCCATGGCTTCTGCATCAATTCCTACATCCACCATTCTGCTTTGAGTTCTTACTCTGACTTTCTTCAGTGATGGACTGTGGTCTGTGATGGAGAACTATGAACTGAAATAATCCTTCCATCCACAAGTTGCTTTTGGTCAAAAGTGTGTTTTAGCACAGCAATAAAGACCCTAAGATAAAACTCACCCAGAAAGCTCAAATTAAGATGCTCTATTCTTACACAGCCTTTTCCATTTAAAGAGAAGGAAGCTGATCTAAGGATGGGGCAGGTGGTACTTATCCATAACCCTAGTACTTAGGAACCAGAATGATCACTCTGAGTTCAAGGCCTACATAGTAAGTTTGTGGTCAGCTAGGGCTATCTATAAAAGAAGGCCGTATCTTAAAAACAAACACGACAAACAAACAAGTATAAGGACACTGAAAAGAACAATCTAAATTTATCTCCTGAAGGATTTCCAATTACAATCTGATGAAAACACAGAAAACTGGTTTTGGGTGGGGAAAGGTAGTAGGTTATTGAGAATGTATGTACACACATGTGTGTGGTTCTCATGTGTATTATGTAGAGATCAAAGGTGAATGTCAGATATTTTCCTCTACCATATTGTTAGGGACAGGATAACTTACTGAACCTAGTATTTGCTAATTAGCTACTGAATCACTAATGAAATCAAGTGATCACTTGTCTTCATTGTCTTCAACAATCAAACACATACACACACATACACACACAGAGACAGAGAGACAGAGACAGACAGAGAGAGAGAGAGAGAGAGAGAGAGAGAGAGAGAGAGAGAGAGAGAGATAAAGCCTGGATTCTTAAAATATGAATTCATGATACCCAAACACAGGTACTCATGTTTGTACAGCAGGAAATTTACTGACTGTGTGATCTCTCCAACCCCTAAATCATAGAAAACTTAGAACTGGAATTGAATTCAAGACATAGTTTAAGAAAAGATACCACCTGATTTAAAACATAAAAACTTCTATAAATAAACTTTGAGAATCTGGAGTCATTTAGTAAAATGTAGGGCTTGAATACATAAATGGAACATTACATTTTGTTTAAACGCGGCATCACTGTGCAGCTCAGGCTTGCTTGGCACCTGCTATATAGAGCAGGCTAGCCTTAAACTCTCAAGCTTCCAGCTCCAACCTTCTGAATGCCCTGTCTCATCCTCTTCATACTCACCACAATTGCCTTCTTTTTCTCAGCTAGCCCACCTCCTAACCTAACACCCTTCCTTTCTTTTTTCTTTTCAGGCCTTGTGCAAGCAGCCGCAAAGACTGTATGTCCATGGTGAACAGAACCATATCATATGCAGGAGACAGAACCCCACTATACTTTTTGCTTCCTTTGGTTCTCACATTTTTTTCTGCTCCACTTTCTGTAATATCCTGAACCTTGGAAGGAGTGATATAGAGATGCCTTGAGGATTAAATTGTCACATAGTCTCAGAATTTTGACCAGTTATGAGTCTCTGCATTAGCTGTTCCCTACTACCACAAGAAGCTTCTCTTAGGACGTTTGAGAGCAGCACTACTCTATGCTTATAAATGTAAATGTGTATATAGCAGCTTAACTCCATGTTCATTTGGAAAAAATGTCAGTAATAGAATACTCCACAGGGCCTATGCCCCCTTGGTTACCGCACAAATCCATGCCAATATTGTGCCATTGGCTATATGTTGTCAGGCAGTACAGTGATGTAGTATGAAGTATCTACAGCTGGGTGTGACTATTGATGACTCTTCTTCCCAGCAGTGTGCATGGTACCTTCTGGCTCTGTGAACACTAGCCAGAAAGGAGAAGATTGTAGCTCAGTTTCAGCTTGGTTTTCCTTTGTCTTGAATCCAGAATATCTGCTTTCACAAAAAAGAAAAAAAGAAAGAAAGAAAGAAAGAAAGAAAGAAAGAAAGAAAGAAAGAAAGAAAGAAAGAAAGAAAGAATATGGGATCTTATTGTCTAGTTGAGGTGCTCTGTTAGTTTCTGTGAACAAATTGTTCATATCCATATAATTCTATTTTATTTGAAATCTAGGGAAGACCTACAAGGGTATAGTTTGCTTGTTTGTCTATCCATGTGAGAATTTAGAATGGCCCCACTTACACCTGAAAAGACCCATGAGTCTTCCAGATGCTGCCGAAAGTACAGATTAGGGGTTTCTGAATTGTGCAAACTGTTTCTACATTTTCTATCTTGGCATGGCTTTACCAGGTGACATTTTTTGAGGGTCAGCCTATTAGTGTTACCTGCAGTGACTACTTTATAATGCATAGCTAGAGATGATTGTCTGTACCAAGCCCCAGTTAGCTACAAACTCATGGAAAGGCTATGGCAATACACTGAATCCAGAAATCAAATCAGCATCACTGATGAGGTCCCACAAATCCTTGCTTTTCTTGAGCATAAGAAATTAATTGAGTTCTGATATGCCCTATAAACCTTAAAGCAAACGTTGCCATCCTAAAGGCTGAGTGTAGCTCCTGGCTAGAATGTTGGTGCTAACAGATTGGATGCCATGGAAACCGAGAAAGACCTAATTTAAGCAGAAACCACTGCAATTTATTTATTTAATTTATTTTGATCAGGCTTCTAAATGAAGAATGAATAAGAGTTTGTGTGCTTCTAAAAATAACAGATTTGTAGTATTTTAAACCACTTCTGAACCTTTTCCTTACAATGTGGGGAAACAAAAATTTGCTTGCCACCTGCTTTTCCTTTGCAGTCAAATTTCAGCTTGAAGATTATGAAATTCTTGGGGTTGCATTTGAAGTCATTCTATCAGTTGGTATGAATATAGAGAATCCTGGATCTTAGTCTACAAGTTCATATGCCTTTAAACATTAACATTACCTTTAAACTGGCTCAGAAAGCATTTCATTATACTACATGCATACTACTGGCCAATAAACCTGTTCACACTTGGTTTTTTTCTTAATTTATTTGTTTATTTATTTACATCCCAAATGCTACACCCTCCTGGTCCTATTGTCACAGGGTCCCTCCCCCATTCCCCTTTCTCTTCTCCTCTGAGGGGGTGGGGACCCCCTGTTTATCCCCCAACCCTAGCATATCAAATCTCTGCAGTAATAGGCAAATCCTCTTTCACTGAGGCCAGACAAGGCAGTTCTGTTGGGGAACAGATATATATCACAGTCAGGCTACAGCTCAGCTTTAGGAACAGCCCCTGCTCCAGTTGTTGGGAGACCCACATGGAGGCAGAGCTACACATCTGGAACATACGTAACCAGGGGCCTTGGTCCAGTCCATATATGCTTTTTGGTTGATGGCTGAGTCTCTGAGAGCTCCCAGGTGTCCAGGTTCGTTGACTCTGTTGGTCTTCCTGTGGAGTTCCTATCCTCATAGAACCTGAAAAGGCCATCCCCTGTAGCCAGACAGGATTCCTAGTGAGGGAGTAAAGACACAACCAACCCACAAAACTTTTAATCTAATACTTGTCCTGTCTATAAGAAATGCAGGGACAAAGAAGGAGCAGAGACTGAAGGAAAAGCCAATCAATAACTGTCCAAACTTGAGACTCATCCCATGGGCAAGGACCAGTCTCTGACACTATTAATGACATTCTGTTATGCTTTCAGTCAGGAGCCTAGCATAACTGTCCTCTGAGAGACTCTGCCCAGCAGCTGACTGAAACAGACACAGATACCCACATCCAAACCTTGGATGGAGGTCAGGGACTCTCATGAAGGCCTGTTCACAACCTTTAAGGAATATGGCATAAGTCAAGTGTTGTATTTGCTTTCTTTCATTTAAACAAATGGGTTATCTGAGCCACACAAGAATCGACAAGAGAAAAAAACATTTGACTACAAAAATGATCAATTTTAATTTTGCAAGAGAAAAGTCACAAATCAAAAGTATTTCTTTGCTGCTTGTTGAACATTCTTGCTCTTGATAGCTCTGGGATGCAGTTGTGTTGAGGTTACCAAGTGCAATAGTAGCAGACAAACAGACACCCTCACATATAGCATAAAGTTCTTATACCACACTTGAGTTTTTCGAGTATAGTAACCAGGTTAAAGTACAGCTAGCCTGTCCTATGAAGATTCTACAGGAAAACAGTTTGGCAACCAACCCAGCTTCTCTCTGAGGTCAGATGTTCTTCTGAGTTATGTGCTACAGCCATAACATTCAGATTCCTAGTGCTAAATTTGCAACTTACTAATTGAGAAAGTTGCATTATTGGTCTGGGGCTATCTCTGAATGTATAAAATGGGAATTATGACAATAAAGCTATGCTTACGACTCTCAAGGTCATTGTAATAATTCAGCAACATGATAGTTAGATGAAGCACTTGCAACAGCTGCAAAGAAATATCCAGTAGAAAATGCCCAGTATAAGACACATATAGTAAGAATGCAAAAATCTCTTCTCCTCTCTCTTCTTTTACCTGGTTAAAAGAGTAAAGGAAGTGGATCCTAGAAGATTCGAATAAGAATCAAAGCTTCACAGCGCTGAGCTTTTATCCCACCTCTACACTTCTTCCCATAGTCCCTCAAAGGCCCCATCATGCTACAGGTTTCACCATTAACATGCCAGCCATCTGTCCAAGATTTGCCTACTCTCATTTTGGAATTAAATGAAAATGCAAATCAACTGCTTCTTTTTTTGAATTGCAACAGTTCCTCAGAAACCAAATGCATACAATTTCCAGGACCTTTGTGTGAAGGCAGTACAGTACAGCGGACTTGTAAGGCAATTTTATAATACTCCCTACTAACTGATGACCTGAGGGGAAATTATGAGTTACTACAGGACAATAAGCTTGAAAAGGCAGGCTGCAGTCAATGTAAGAACCAAACCTCCTGCCACTTCACTGAATCTACAGCAAATTCTGATTGCCAGCCAAAGCATTGCTCTTGGTTGCTACTGACTGAGTCTCCCAAAGAAAATAGGCAGACAGCAATCAAAATGCTGAAGAGGCAAGTCCAGGTAAACTTCTTAGACCTTCTGAGATTAATACTGTGGCAAAGTAGCATGTACAAAACATTTCAGTGTTTGATAAATGAACTGTATGGCCAAACAAAGCTAGGGCACATAAGCTGGTTCTACAAATACTTACTAGGTGACTCCAGGCAAGTTATATACCTCTGGATGTCATTTTAGTCATCTTTAAAATAATTTAGTGTGTTATGCAGAGTTCCCTAAAGGAACATAATTGACAGAATGAATGGCTATATTAAAAGGGTGTTTATTAGATTGACTTACAGGATGTGATCCAGGTAATTCAACAAAGGCTACCTCACACTAGAAAGGCTGAGAATCTGGTAATTATTCACTCCATCAGACTGGATTTCTCAGGAGTTCCAACCTGGCATTGAAGACTTGGGGGATTCCTGAAGAACTTCTGGTCAGTTTATGTTGGATTCCTGAAGATACTAATTCTATCTTTGAAGGAATACCGCAGCAACAGAATAGGTGGATTTGCCAACAAGAGTGAGGGCAAGCAAGCAACAATCCTTGCACTCAATGATTACAGTGAAACAAAATTGAAATAGTGTGGCTCTGTTAATTAACCCCTGTTTTCCACAAAGCAGTGGCTTTTAAGGACATAATACAATGGGAGAGCTAAAATAGGGTTATGCATCATTTTCCTGCCAGTCCAGAACATCCATTAAATTACATGAACCTTTGAACTAATTCTTCTAACTTCCTAGATGTCTGCCACACACACACACACACACACACACACACACACACACACACACCAGCATTTAGCTCAGGCAGATAAAGCTCATTGTCATAAAACTTACTTGGACACAGGCCAAACCTCAAAGGTAGTTTTACTAACCTTTACATTCAAGCACACATTTTTCAAGCAATCTTCCCATGCTATGCCTTTCAGGTTTCTCATTTGTATATGATGAAAGAAAGATCATGTTTATAATCTAGAAGCTCTGATAGTCTAGATTTCTGTAAGTTTATATTTATATAATTATGCAGAAACCGCATGTTTGTAGAGTTTTTAATGATGTGATAGAAAAATGGGAGAAAGAATGCTTCAATCATGGACTCATCGTGTGGTGATGAGTTTTATCCATAGGACAAAAATGTGGAGGAAAGAGTTGAATTTCCACAGGCACTAATAAAGAAGTAGTTATAGAAGAGTGAGCCATTCAATGAAGACAACAAATGATCTAGGATGGTGAGATATTTGCCTCTCTTCCATCCTCTCACCCATAGACATGGTATGCCCCTGGCAATGCACAGAGTGTGGCCACATTTGCCTACAGAGCTTGCAGACTAGGAGGGACTGTGGACTAACAAGAGCTGTCCACAGCCAAGGGTTTGTCACAGAAGAAGTGATGTTCTATGCACCAAGGCCAATTTGAATGCAAGTTTACCCACTCAGCTCTTGGCATGAAGAGAGAAACAGATTTGTTTGAACAGAACAGTCTTTCTATTTGCAATCATACCACTGTGTGTTATGATCCTATTAGTTCTTACAAGGAATGCAGTTCTTCAGGGCTTCCTGCTTCCATCCATGGACACACACGTGCACACACACACGCACACACACAAATGAACCTCAAAACGGAATCATGGATGAAGTAGGTTGCAGTACTTGATTTCCTTACTCACAAGAGTTCAGAGGTGGGAAGCTGTGTCCTTCTGGAAGCAAAAACATTGTCTTAAGTATAATGTGAGGGGCAAGGAATTTCTCTTTTGAGGCTGATAGATACATTAAAACGTATAGGGGAAAAGCTGAGTTAATTCATTAAGGAGAGGCAATCTGGTATAGATAAAAGTATGGACTCTTAAATTGCCCAGGCTTATTTCTGTCCTTTCACAGATTATCTCTGAGACTTTGGGCAAGCTTAAGATTTCTGTGCCTCAGTGTCTCCTATGTTGAGTAGGAACAATAATAGAGTCTCAGTCCTGATATTGTGGAGAAAACTGAATAATTTAATACTTATAAATCAGCTATCACTAAGCCTAATAGAGTAAGTGCTATATAGTCATTTATTAAGCAAAATAAATCATGTTTATGTGCTTGGCACTGGCTACATTAGCTCTACTTTAGTGATGCATATTAAGCATTTGCACAAGTTTATGGTACACAATATCTATGTTTGACTAAGGCCATTTCCTTCAGGCTAGGACAGTCTCTCAAGGACGTATGCATAAGCAGAGGAACTTGTCAGGGTATAATGCACGCCTTGATTAAAAACAAAGACAGATGTCAGCAGACTCATTCATGACTAATCACAAGCAAAAAGTCAAAGTTAACTCCAGAAGTGTTCCCCACATATGCATATGTCTGTATTTATATACATGAATATGTGTTTCTTCCATATGCCTCCATGTGTTTTTAAGTTTGCATAGCTGGAACTATATGTATATGTTGTAACCACATGCATTTTTATTAGTGCATTATCATATGCACATATTTATATCCATACATGTTTTCCTGTGCAAATATACATATATACATGTTTTAGGTATATGCATGTGCATGAGCATATGTATACACAGAAATACTTGAAACTGATTTTGGTGAAACAGTATTTATACTTATAATATTCAATGCACTCATATTTCTCATTACTTGGAGTCTAAACAAAATATTTAGGTCATAAATGCCTTTTGCTGTCTATTAATTAATTTTACTGTCTTATTAATCACATATATCCAGTATCTGCATCAGGAAACATAGCTGCCAACTCCCCTATTATTGTCTACAGTTACTCAAAAGAACCTGGCACTGTTTACTGAGCTGATAGGCACAGATGTAATTGTATCAGATGCAGCTGTAAGATGTAGCCATTATTCTCTAAGTAGTTTCATTATTCTATTTTTCTCAGTAATAATGTTCTCAAGTTTTGTGCTCCAGTTAGTCAGAGGATTTGGGAGATAGGCCCAGTAAATCAAAGTGGCTGAATCTTTCTGGTATTTCTGATTGCAATATGGACATAAATCCACGACTTTCATAATCTTTATGTGTCTTGTTTTAACATCTACTTAATGGACATAATGAGAACTGCAAACATTATTAAGATTTCTTTGCAAATCCCTTTTGATTTTCGTACATAGTAACTGAACTTTTCTCTTTGTCTTTTGAGGAAGCAAAGGTAAGCCTTAAAACTCAGAAGGACTCAGATCAAGTACAGCTTCTTAGGCACAGCAAGAAATACAGGTTTTCTTTTGTGTGTAGTCAGAAGTATTTGGAGCAAGAGAATGACACTGCCTCCTTTCACTTTGGTAAGAAGCAAGAGTGACCACATAAACTGAGTGGAGGAATCTAGGAGCTAGGGCTAAAGTCCAACTTATGGATTAGATATACAATCTGTGAATATATAAGTATCTTCATATACATAATCATATTCAAGAGTTATCTTCAAGATAGAGGCAATTAGATTTTGTGGTGACTATTACATAAACACATAATTTTCTGAGAGTCAAAACTGAAGAAAGTAGTCATACACTATATCTAAAGAACACATTAGCAATTATTTGTAATGAATGAGGGAAGATAACTGCCAGAGTGAACAATTCTGAAATAGTCTAGCTGAGGAATCTGGTAGAAAACAACCTTGGAGGATACTCAAGAAGAAGTATCACATATTAGAATGATATAGATAGATAGACAGATAGATAGATAGATAGATAGATAGATAGATAGATAGATAGATGATAGATAGATAGATAGATAGATAGATAGATAGATAGATAGATGATCTTGGAGTTGGCCATGATGGTGCCAATGACTGATAATTTTATGATTGTCATTGTGTTGATTAGTGCTATTACCTTAACAGAATATAGAACCTTCTGGAAGATGGGCCTTTGGGCATGCCTGTGGGAAATTTTCTTGATGGCATCAGTTGAGGTGGGAAGGTGTGCCCACTGAAGGTAGCTCTGTTCATTGACTGCCTCCTGGACTGTATAAAAAGGAGAAAGAAAGCTGAAGTATTTGTTATTCTTTTCTTCCTTACTTATTCTAGATACCACATAACCAGCTGCTTTAAGCATCCGGTGCTGTGACTTCCCATCATGATGGAGTGTACCCTTGAACTGTGACCCATAATAAGCTCCTTTTCCCCATAAGCTGCTTTTATCATAGTATTTTATCACAATAACAAGAAACAAGAACAGCCAGGTAATACTCTGATATTGCCTGGGTAGAAAAAAAAATGATCACTCGTGAGAAAATGAAGAGCCTGATGAGTACTCCCAAGGATTCCCAGGTCATAATTACCCACTCTTAAAATCAATTTCAGTCTCATTATTTCTTAAGTAGTGTGCTATGTAACTGACAGGGCTCCTTTTGGTGCCAGAAAACTAAAATAAAAATTGCCTATTTTTGAAGTTCCCCATACTTTCCAAGTATGTGTGCTATCACACTGTTGTTCATTCAAGAATCTTGATACTTAGTTATTTTAGCCTTGAGGTGTGAAAGATTCGTTTACCAGACAAGATTTAAGCACTCAACATCCTGAACATACAGATATGAGATGATGGTCTGAGGCTGGCTGTGCATGCAAGGCTTATCATAGTCTAGTTTTACCTTGTCAAGAAGAGAAACACTCTTGGAGGTTTATTCTTTTTTTTTTTTTTTTTTTGGTTTTTCAAGACATGGTTTCTCTGTATAGCCCTGGCTGTCCTGGAACTCACTCTGTAGACCAGGCTGGCCTCAAACTCAGAAATCTGCCTGCCTCTGCTTCCCAAGTGCTGGGATTAAAGGCGTGTGCCACCACCGCCTGGCGTTGAGGTTTATTCTTAAAAGGACACAGGGGCAATAAAAAACAAAGAGCACACAACTGGTTCTTTGGGTATCTTGGAATGAATGGGTATCTTGAAAAGGTATTTAATGAACTTGAGCTTCGTCACCGGAGTGTACTGATAGATTTAAGATGATTTTATTTGAATGAGTCCTGCTCAAGTTCATCAGTACATTCCATTCAAGATACCAGTAAACATCAGCAGAAGATAATGGAAAAGTAGGAAGAGGACACTTATAGCAGCATAGGAAAGTGTGCCTTTAAAAGTATGTAAAGTATGTTGTATGATACTGATTTTAGCATTGTCTTACTGATGGTATCAAATTTTGATGAATCTTCTTTCTCAGTCATCTGATGCATATTCCATTGACAAAAGTCTCTATGAAGGAAAAAGGTGGGAGAGTGGATAGAGTATTAGACACAAAACATCTATTTTTATACAAGCTATTAGTAAATATCAAATTGTCACCATTCTCAGCTATAGGAAATGTGAATGCCTTATTCTGAAGATGTAGGCCTGGGAGAAAATCTACTACCTGGTGGATACAGTGTATGGTTCCACAGATAGCAGGAAAAGCAACTGGCATAGGAGAAAAACAAAACTCTGAGCTCTCAGTCCAGCTCATCTGATTATAGGCAATATGATCATACTCGTTCCTCATCTGAAAGTTATAAAGCCACAGTAATCATAGGGCATTTCAAATCTTACATGTGTTAATATGTAAAACTACCTAGTGCTTTTTGATTTTTAAAAAGCTAGTATTTATAGAATACCACATCTATTGATTCATTCATGTATCCATTCATTTCAATATCTGAATGTTATCCATGAGCCAGATGGCCTCGGTGATGGGTATGAAGCAATGGCCAAGTAAGTGTTCATGATTATGTGATTTTATTTCATTCTTTAAAAAAAGTAAATATTTATGATTATTATTTCATATATAAGGAAAAGAGTCCATAGTAGTCTTGCTTATTTACATAATATGAGTTTTAAATAAGAAAATTCCATGTTGGGGATGTAAACCATGTTCTAGATCCTTCTCAAAGTGACGGTAGTCCCAGGGCACTTTGTGCTAGTTATAAAGTCTCAGAGTCAACATTGAATTCTATTCTGGACCTTTCAATTGTTAGAAGTTTGCTAACTATAACCATAATTCACAAAGTCTTCCAGAATGTAGGTAGAGAGTTGACACATATCCTCTTTAGAGTTCCTCACCTGAAAAGAGCTACCTAATCTGAGATCACCACAATAGGGAACAATTCCAAAAGAATGCTCTTCCCAAGGCTGCCATCAAGTGGTGATTGAGCAAACTCGTTGAGAGGGTAAAAGGTCCTGTCTATTTCAGCTCAGCTGGGGCAACTATGAAAAGAAATCCTTGTTCCTGAGTTCACAAGGTTGCCCAAGGCCCTACAACCTACATTGGTCCTTTGGAGTTGCTTTTTTGCAGGGTGATAAGTATGAATCTATAAGGCCAAATACACTGAATCTGATATAAGAGAAAGTGAGAAAAGATCTTGAACTTATTGGCAAAGGAAAAGACTTTCTGAATAGAATACTGTTAGCACAAGCACTAAAATCGACAATTAATAAATGGGACCTCATGAAACAGAAAGTCTTGTCTACATCAAAGGACACTGTAGCCGTCTACAGAATGGGAAAATTATGACCAACTACACATCTGACAGAGAGCTAATATTCAAAATATTTAAAGAGCACAAAAAACAAGGTATCAAGAAAGTAAATAACCTAATTTAAAAATCGAGTACTTGGTTGCCTTGATATGAGAGTTTGTGCCTAGTCTTATTGTAACTTGTTATGCCATGTTCAGTTGATATCCCTGGAAGACCTGTTTTTTTTTTTTCTAAAGGGAAATGGAGGAGTAGATCTGGAAGAGAGGGTAGGCAGGCTAGAGGGAACTGACTGGGAGGAATGGAGAGAGGGGACGCTGTAGTCAGGATGCAATATATGAGAGAAGGGTAATATATATATGGAATGGAGTAGAGGTCTAAACAGAGAATTCTCCAAAGATGAAACTCAAATGGCTGAGAAGCTCTTAGAGAAATGTTAACATCCTTAGTCATCAGGGAAATGCAAATCAAAACTACTTTGAGATTTCATCTTACACCAGTCAGCGTGGCCAAGATCAATAAAACAAATGACAGCTCATGCTAGCAAGGATGTGGAGTAAGGGAAAGAGCTATTTATTGCTGGTAGGAATGCAAACATGTGCAACCACTGTAGAAATCAGTGTGGTGTTTCCTTGAGAAGATGAGAATTGATCCAGCTATAGCACTCTTGGGCATATACCCTAAGGATGACTCGTCCTCCCACATAGACATTTGATCAACCATGTTCATAGTTGCTCTATTTATTTATTCTAGAAATTGAAAATAACTTAAATATCCACAAACAGATGAATGGATAAAAAAATGTAGTGTATTTACACAATGAAATTTTACTCAGTTGTTCCAAAAGACTGTGAAATTCACAGGCACATGGATAGAACTAGAAAAAAATCATCTTTAGTGAGGTTAACTGAAACTCAAAAAGACAAATAAGATATATATATATATATATATATATATATATATATATATATATATATGAGATTATATGTAGATATTAACTATTAAGTCAATGATTACCAAGCTAATTACAGAAGTTAGGTGCAGAGCATGGAACTAGGGCAGAGGGACAGCTATCCCTAGGAAAAGGAAATAGAAGAGATAGTTTTGCATGGATGAAGAATGGAGACTGAAACAGGAAAAAATCAAACTGGGAGGGAGGGGAAGAGGTGAGTAAGGGAGAGGATGTAGGGAGGGACAGAAAGACTATTTGAGGAGTAGTATAGTAATCTAAAACATTAGACACTTCCTAAAATATATATATATATATGTATGTGAAGGTGCTCTAAATGAGATCTCCAAATAATGGGAGGACAGAGCCCCAAATGAATATCTGTGGTCACCAAATGAAGCTTCTAGTTCCAGTAATAGGTTACATCTAATTGAGCCATTAGTGAAAAGGGTCCCAAGGGAATCCCCAAGCAATGCAGGCTGTTGCCAATGCTATTGCTTGCTCTCCACAAACTGACAGTAAGGCTCTAGTGTTCATGGTACTGGAAGTCATTCTATATGCTACCAAAAGATAAAGGTAAACACCAACTCAGCTACATAATCTTAGATCCTACAATGGTGACTTCCCTATAAGACACACTGTTGTCGTAGTGGCACAAAGCTTGAAGAAATAACCAACAAAGATCTGTTTTGATTTAAAGCCTACACCATGAGATTGAAACCCATACCTAAAGTTTCCTGTGTGGCCAAGACCTGGGACTAGATAGGCCCAGGATCTAGGGTAGAACCAATGCTACTGTTACCCTAAAGGAATATAACAGTGACTCCAGTCCCAAGGTATCTAACACCTCACACCAATACACATAAAATTAACTTAAATTAATTATTTTTAAAAAAGACTTAATGGTGAAACTCAAATGCCTCTGAATCCCGTGAGTTTATTAAAATGTTCTTTTAATCTGGTAAGAATTAGTTCTTGGGTGGTTGGGGGAACAGCCTCATAGAAGCAGGGTGAGGAGAATGGAATAAAGGGGTTTCCTGGGGAGAAACAGGAAAGGGGATAACATTTGAAATGTAAATAAAGAAAACATCCAATAAAAAGATTGAAAAAATAGGAGAGAGAGAGAGAGAGAGAGAGAGAGAGAGAGAGAGAGAGAGAGAGAG
>NW_021620798.1:516456-527050 GCF_004785775.1 Grammomys surdaster
GAGAGAGAGAGAGAGAGAGAGAGAGAGAGAGAGAGAGAGAGAGAGAGGCCTTTCTGATTCCAGTGAGGTTTTTTTTGTAAAGATAGAGTTGAGAAGAAAAAAGAATTAGTTCCCTATTCATAAATACTTCTGACAAAAAGGCCTGCCACTCAGATTACAGCCAAGCATATTCCTGACTTTTAAAACATGCTGAATCTGATAAGGAACGAAAGGAATTATACTGCAAGGAAGCCACAGGAACACGCCAGTATTTACCCATAGGAGTCCAGAGAGTAACACATAGAACTGAGTTATACTGGTGACTTATAAAGGCAAGGCAAATCGAATGTGGCAGAATCTATTGATTTACAAGTGTTATCCAAAAATGGAGAAATTTACACCATGGTGAGGAACCCAGAAGATGGTATAAACTCCAAATAACATAGAAAAGATAATGGCCCATACTGAATGAGTGGAAATATAAGGTAGATGGTGGAAGAAATATTAAAGGCTCAGAAAAGTAGTCATGGTAGGTTAGACCTATTTTATAACATAGGGGGGAAACTCATTAAGTGATTATAATCCAAGGAATGGACCTGGAGGCACACTATGTAGCAATACTATGGGAAGTGTTCTGACACAGAAGTAGCAACACCACTAGATTCTTCAGAGGTCTGTCTACTGTATATGCTAGGGTTGATGTAAGAGAATCAGTCACCAAATCTAGCTGAGTGATGTGAAAGTGTTTGAGAAATGCCGAATCTATAGAGGCAAAACTGTGGAGTTTAATGACTAGCAAGGTCAGCATGGTAGTCAGTAAGTTCTGATCCCCAAGAGTGTTAGGAATTTGGTTACTAGAATATAAAATTGTTAGTAAAATCTTTACAGGCAAAAAACACTGGTAGTGAAGAAGAGTGCTACTTGGTTTTAAACAAAGGAAAAAAGTGACTTCTAATTACTGTGAGATTAATGTAAGTTACCTCAATAAAAATGGTATAATTCCTAGATCTATTCATAAACCCAAGTTAGTTTTATGACCTAAAGCCACTGAATAAGAGAAAATGAACCTGAGAAAAAGGGTCTGGAAAAATCAACTGTGCATCATGAGTATTTCCATAAATCCTTTCCCAGAGATGCTTATAACCATTCATAAATAATGGTACAGTTAGTTGGAAAAGGAAAAATGCAGAGACTTGAAAACTCCAGGAC
This sequence comes from Grammomys surdaster, assembly GCF_004785775.1. Lineage (NCBI taxonomy): Eukaryota > Metazoa > Chordata > Mammalia > Rodentia > Muridae > Grammomys > Grammomys surdaster. Next base: position 517,645 of record NW_021620798.1, read on the forward strand.
TATGGTGTTTAACTGACATTATCATCCAGAAATCTGAACTGTTATCATGTCTGTTGAAAGAATAAAAGCTTACAAGGACTAGATGGTGCGTGGAGTCCTGTCCCTGGATCTAGCTTACACAGGATTAACCAGCTTTGTGGACACACTTGATCCTCATCTCCACACTGTCAAAGGTATAATTTACTTATTTGCCAGTTAAAGCCATGGGCACACTGAGTTCTTGCAGTTAAAACACCAGCTTAGAAACATTTGTTGAGGGTGGAGAAACTTCCTTCAGAATGCCATACATTGAACTGCTTCTCAGTTCCCATTTGGCTTGTGACTGCAGTGGGAAGACTATAAACTAAAAGCCAAAGGATTGAAGAATTCAAAACCTCATGAGGTGTGTATCTGCCATGAATTAAGCTTAAATCCTCATCTCCAGTGCTTCAAATGAGACTACATGAGGAGCTAGAATCTTCATGCTAGGCCCAGGGAGGCTAGAAGAAGGTGACAGGTCCTCTGGAGGTGGAATTACAAATAGTTGTTAGCTGCAATGTAAATGTTGAGAACTCAACCCAAGGCCTCCAAAAGAGTGACAAGTGCTCTTTACCCTGATCCTTCCCTACAGTCCTAAATGTAGTCTTGTCAAAAAGAGAAGAAATTTGGGCACAGACACATACACAGGGGAGATAATGTAAGACATAGGTTAATAAACACGAACACACCCCCCATAGCATGAAGATAGAAACAGAATTCTTTCAGAAAGGTAGACAATAATGGAAAGTTTGGAGGGAGGGACAGGAGATGGTGGCTAGGGAGTGGATGTAGTCCAAGTACATGATATCATTGATCAAAATGTCATTATGAATCCCATCATTTCTTACATTTAGATTATACACACATTTAAAAATGCAAACAGACAAAAAAGATGGAAAGGATGATGATCTGCAAACCATGAAGAGAGATTTAGGACAGGTCTTTTCCTCACAGGCCTCTCAAGGAAGGACCCAATTATCCTAATACCTAAATCTGAAACTTGTAGCACTTGCATGCTGCCTGTGCCCTAGATTACTCATAGCCTGACCCTACCTAGCCTTGGGGGTTAGAGGTGAGGTGACTCAGAGTCAGGGAGCAGGTGAGAAATGCCATAACAAGCTCATCTGAACAGATGTAAGGAACAGAGGGCCAGTGACCCCCCTTGCTTCCTGGAAGAACTATGTGCAGAATGTGTGTGAAACTACCTGACACAGTGAACAGGAGACAAAAAAGGTTCATGTATGGATTTCTTCACTATGAATTATGTGTGCCTAGATGAAGCAGTCAACAGAAAGACTCAGCTATAGACTTTTGCCTCACGCAATGTGACATCTTTCCCTACATCTGCTTATAAACAGACACTGGGTATGATAGATGGCCATTTCAGCCTACCAATGAGCAGCGTTCACAGGCAATACTTTCTTTAGAGTTAATTAGCTGAGATTTCTGTGAAACTTGAATCACAGTTCAATGTCTTCCTTTTCCAACCCTTACTTTCACCCTCATCCTCTTTACAAGTACAGATAAATGATAAATATCTTGCACCTCAAAGGTCCTTTCAACGTCAACTTCTATAGAACACAATCTGTGACAGTAGGAAGAAACTATGAATACTGAAACATTTGGGGAGTCTCAAAAAAGATGTAATTTCAAAATGACATGAGATCTCGTTTTTAAATATATAAAAACTTGGAGGTTCGGGCCGGTTGTGCGGTTGTGAGACTGCAGCTGTAGTCGCTTCTGCCGGTCAAGAATTATACCTTGACTGTAAATTGGAGAAGCCAGTGGTGCTGCTGGTGGTTTTCAGAGGCAGTTCAAGTTGAATCATTAATTCTGCTAAGGTGTAAACTCTTCCAAGATGTCAAAAACAAACAAATCCAAGTCTGGGTCTTGCTCTTCTTGCTCAAAATCTGCATCCAGATTTCGGTCTCATTCATTTTCAAAGTCTCGGTCCCGAAGCCGATCTGTCTCTCATTCAAGGAAGCGCAGGCTGAGTTCTAGGTCTCGTTCCAGATCATATTCTCCAGCTCATAACAGAGAAAGGAATCACCCCAGAGTGTATCAGAATCGAGATTTCCGAGGTCACAACAGAGGCTACAGGAGGCCCTATTACTTCCGTGGCCAAAACCAAGGCTTTTATCCATGGGGCTAGTATAACCGAGGTGGCTATGGAAACTACTGTTCCAATTGGTAGAACTACCAGCAAGCATACAGCCTCGTCAGGGCCATTCTCGATCCCAGTCCCCAAAGAGAAGGTCCCCTTCACCACGGTCCAGGAGCCATTCTAGGAACTCTGATAAGTCATCCTCTGACAGGTCAAGGCGCTCCTCATTTTCCTGGTCGTCCTCCAACCACAGCAGAGTTGAGTCATCTAAGAGAAAGTCTACAAAAGAGAAAAAGTCCTCTTCCAAGGATAGCGGGCCGTCTCAGGCAGCTAGTGATAACCAGGGAGATGAGGCTAAGGAGCAGGCATTCTCTGGAGGCACTTCTCAGGATATAAAAGGGTCTGAGAGCTCAAAGCCATGGCCAGATGCCACCACCTATGGCACTGGTTCTGCATCACGGGCCTCAGTTTCTGATCTGAGTCCCTGGGAGAGAAGCCCGGCTCTCAAAAGTCCCCTCCAGTCTGTGGTGGTTAGGCGAAGGTTACCACGCCCTAGCCCTGTTCCAAAACCTAGTCCTCCACTTTCTAATGCATCCCAGATGGGCTCAGGTGGTGCTGGATATCAGTCTGGAGCACACCAAGGTCAGTTCGACCATGGCTCTGGGTCTTTGAGTCCATCCAAAAAGAGTCCTGTGGGTAAGAGTCCACCAGCCACTGGCTCTGCATATGGTTCATCTCAGAAAGAAGAGAGCGCTTCTTCGGAGGGAGCAGCATACTCAAAAAGGTATTTGGAAGAGCAGAAGCCGGAGAATGGAAAGGATAAGGAGCAGAAGCAAACAAATGCTGATAAAGAGAAGCTGAAGGAGAAAGGGGGCTTCTCTGATGCTGATGTCAAAATGAAATCTGATCCATTTGCTCCAAAGTCGAACACTGAGAAGCCCTTCCGAGGCAGCCAGTCACCCAAAAGGTATAAGCTCCGGGATGACTTTGAGAAAAAGATGGCTGACTTCCACAAGGAGGAGATGGATGAGCAAGATAAGGACAAAAGTAAGGGAAGGAAGGAACCCGAGTTTGATGATGAGCCCAAATTTATGTCTAAAGTCATAGCCGGTGCAAGCAAAAACCAGGAGGAAGAGAAGTCAGGCAAGTTTGACAGCCTGCATGCAGGGAAGGAAAAGCAGAGGAAAGTAGAGGAGCTGGAGGAGGAGCCTTTCATAGAGAGATCCCGAAAGGAGGAGCGTGGAGGGTCCCAGAGGAGTGACAGTGGGCACAGTGGCTTTGTGTCAGAAAAGAATTTCCGAGTGATTGCATACAAGGCAGTCCAGGAGAAAAGTTCATCACCTCCCCCAAGGAAGACCTCTGAGAGCTGTAACAAGCTGGGAAACAAAGGCGACGTTTCCTCAGGGAAGTCTTCCTTTTCCATTACTCAGGAGGCCCAGGTCAATGTCCGGATGGACTCCTTCGATGAGGACCTTGCACGAACCAGTGGCTTATTGGCTCAGGAACGAAAGCTTTGTCAGGATCTAGTCCATAGCAACAAAAAGGAACAGGAATTCCGATCGATTTTCAGCACATACAGTCAGCTCAGTCTCAGCGTAGCCCCTCAGAACTGTTTGCCCAGCACAGAGTGACCATTGTTCATCACGATAAGGAGCAACACTTTGGATCCTCTGGAATGACATTGCATGAACGCTTTACTAAATACCTAAAAAGAAGAAATGAACAAGAAGCAGCTAAAAATAAGAAAAGCCTAGAGATACACAGGAGGATAGACATTTCCCCCAGTACATTCAGAAAGCATGGTTTGACTCATGAGGAATTGAAAAGTCCACGAGAACCTGGCTACAAGGCTGAAGGGAAATACAAAGATGATCCTGTTGATCTTCGTCTTGATATTGAACGTCATAAAAAACATAAGGAGAGAGATCTTAAGCGAGGTAAATCGAGAGAGTAAGTGGATTCCAGAGACTCTAGCCACTCAAGAGAAAGATCAACTGAAAAGACAGAGAAAACCCACAAAGGATCAAAGAAGCAGAAGAAGCCCCGCAGAGCAAGAGACTGGTCTAGGTCCTCCTCCTCCTCTTCCCAGTCATCTCACTCCTACAAAGCAGAGGAGTACCCTGAGGAAGCAGAGGAGAGGGAGGAGAGCACCACAGGTTTTGACAAATCCAGATTGGGGACCAAAGACTTTGTGGGTCCAAATGAAAGAGGCGGCAGAGCTAGGGAACCTTTTTTCGAGCAAGAGGGAGAGGTTGGGGCAGAGGAAACTATTCTGGTAACAACAACAACAACAGCAACAATGATTTTCAAAAGAGAAGCCGAGAAGAAGAGTGAGATCCAGAATATACACCTAAGAGCAGGAAGTATTACTTGCATGACCGGGAAGGCGAGGGCAGCTACAAATGGATGAGCCGAGGCCGTGGCCCAGGAGCCTTTCCCCGGGGCCGGGGCTGGGGCCGGGGCTGGGGCCGGGGCCGGTTCATGTTCCGGAAATCCAGTACCAGCCCCAAGTGGGCCCATGACAAGTTCAGTGGGGAGGAGGGAGAGATTGAAGATGATGAGAGTGGGACAGAGAACAGAGAAGAGAAGGACAGTCTACAGCCCTCAGCTGAGTAGGAGCCACTCTTGATGGAGCCCTTGCCCCCGGGAGAAAGGCGCTGGGAGAGCCTGGTGGAGCTAAACAAGGAGCTTCATGAAGATCCTGAAAACCCCACCCCACAACCCACTAGCCACACAGAATCCCACGACATCAGAGTGTGTCCCTGGTGCCGTCTCACTGGACAGGACAGGATGCTGCCATCGAGCCTAGATCAGGCTCATGAGTCTAGCAGACCATACACACTGGGCTCCTGCTGATGGTGTGTGGGGTGGGGCGGGGTAGGGAGAAGGATGCTGATGCTTGGACTTTGTTTTGTCATCCCACCCCCACTCCACCCCCAATTAGAAACCAAGTTTTCTTCATTTCATTTGGAACTAAATGGGAATTTGGTTTTCAGTCTCTTCCTGTCCTGAGTTTTAATTTAAAAATCCTTATATTTTTCTTTTCTTTTTTCTTCTTTTCTTTTTTTTAAGGGATATGTAGTAATATTAGCATAAAGATTTTAATTTGGGCAACTTTGATTCTCACGAGAAAACAAAACATGTGAATAAAAATTGAAGTGTTCACCTCAGTTTGGGACCAAACTGCTTGGATCTTTGTACAAACTGGTTTTGTTTGTTAAGGAGGAGTTTACGGCCTTTCTGACCACCTCGTGTTCCCCATTCTACACAGCCATGTATCACATGGAGTTGCTTCCAGCCTCCCCATGCACCCTGCTCTTGTCTGATTTCTCCTGGGCTGGGCTTCCCATTCTCCACCAGCAGCTCCAGTATCCCAAACTTTGTAGTCCTGCTGGTCTTCAGCAAAAGGAATGGAAACTGGAAGGCAGTTTCTGGACTGTTTTCTAAGAAACTTCTGAATTCTATTATCCTTACAAATATAAGATGAGAAAATAATTTTTTCAATATTTTTTATTAATCTTTTTATAAAATGAATGCCTATGATTAAAGACGGTGGTTATGGCTGGGTGGTCTGTGGGGTTGTGTGTTTTTGAGTTTTTCCTTTTCTCTTTTTTAACCTTATGTTTTGAGTTGAAACATTTTCAGATGTTGGGTCATCCTCATTAAAGGGTCCTTGTGCTTGCCTTCCGGGGCGGCGGTCCCCAGCAGGTGAACCACTGCATCCGTGCACCTGTTGGATGCCAACTGCACCCTCCTCCCTCAGCCTTCGCTCTTGGGTTGTGTATACTTCCCTTTACTTTGCTAATTTCAATAGTTAAGTTGGTTTTACTTGAATGATTCATGTTTAGGGGAGAAAAAAAACACCCTTAAATTTTTGTTTCAACTCCTCTTGCAAATAAAAACAATAAATGAAGTGGCAGACGTAAAAAATAAATAAATAAATAATAAATAAATAAATAAATAAATAAATAACTTGTTATAAGGCATCAGATACAGTAGAATCTAGTAAGCTTACTCTAGGTGACTCCATAAAACAAATTTAGGCAGTCCCAACAGAAGGGCGTCATAAGCAAACAGATTTGGGCTCAACATACAAAGAAAAATTCTAGTATTTTAAATGCATGAAAAACAAAACAGCCCAAAGATTAAATTCTGCCCTGGAAAATGAGTAAACAAAATAGAAAGAGCCCTCATAGTGTGATGGTAACATTGTAATCCTTAGAGTCATTGGAACCGGGCTAGGTGACTTCTGATTTTATTGCCTATTTGGACACAAACTAGGACCATACCATAACGATTCACTTCTTTTATCTTTTGTGCCTTTTAGTGCTTACAAACATTACCAAAGTAAGCTATGTCGTTAATGAATTTAAAATCAGCATAATGTAATAAAATGAAACATGAAAGTCTTCCATCTCCTCCAACATTGCAAGCTTCACTACCAAGAGGCAGTGAGGGCATTTCACATGTACAACCTCCAGATATCCATCTGGTCACTCACTATGTCTTAAACACCATGCTATGCTTCAGTGTATTTAATGACTTTACTTCCACTCTTACCAATACTGTGAACTATGTCTTATCATGGCCAATTAACAGATAATGAAACTGAGGCTTAAAGTATGACTGTCACGTGGATGGGACAGCTGATATTAGTAAAGCCACAAGTCAAAGCCATGGTATTTGAATTCATTGCCTTTTTAGTTTTCTTCTTCTACTATGATCTAGAGCTCTGAACACTCATCAGGCTCTTGCTTTCCTACTATAAAATTTGTGCACAAACCCTCAGATAGGCTAGACACCAAGATCCAATCTTTTTATGAGCACAGTGCATTTGCAACATGGCAAACACCAGAGGAGCTTCTAGCATCTGTCAAAAGCTAAATAGGTCATTTGAGATTCCATTCGCGACCTTGGCACAATTTGTGCTGGTTCCTAGACAACAGAGAGCTGATTATTCTAGTGTGGATTTGCTATAAATAATACCCTTGAGACACTTCTATATTAGAGGTAAGAAAATCTCCTCTAAAATTGATGGCACCAAGTCCATTGGTATCTATGTTGCATATAAAATGAATAAGGAACAGCCACTACTTTAGAGCTACATTACATCTGCAGAATGATGTTTTGTAGAAACCGTTTCATGTTCTGGGCAATAATTTGAATTTTAAATGTTTCCTAAAGGCCTATGTATTGGGAACTTAGTTTCCAAGCTGTTGCTATGGAAAGGGAGTTGATTTTTTTAAGAATTGGTGTCTAGTGAAACATATTCAGATCATAGGCTATGAGACCCCAATCTCTTACTCTTTTCCTGCTTTAATTTCTGGTTATAAATTAAGGAGTTTCACTTGGCCATGTGCTCCTTACTATGCCTTCCAGAACTACCACATCCCAGATGAAATAGAATCACCTGAACATGAACTAGAACCTGTAAGACTGTGATCCCAAAACACAATACTTGTTCTAAGTGTCATGCCTCGGGTACCTATTAAAATTAATTTTAAAATCCAATAAACTAATAAAATGTATTAATTAATAAAAATAAAAATTGGTACTGAGAAGTGGAATCTTTAGCATCACTATATATTCATCGAGGTGGAAGTGTCTTGCAATTGCTTTATGGGAGTCATTTGAAAGTTTGGAGAGCAAACAAGATAGAAAAGGCTTAGAATGTTATGAGCAGAGCTCAGTACATTATCCCAGTAGGGCCTAATAAGACCAGACTGATGATATAATGTGGAAATCCATGCTAATGAGGGTTCCAATGCAACTGAAGGTTATATAGGTACATGTATTAATAGACTTACACTATGGCAAAGAATATGAAGGCAATCCTCAAGACTTCATAGGACGCCAAGGTTAAAGTACCTTACTAATCTACTTGGCAGAGGAAATTTCAAGGTAGCAAAACAGTTCTGGAAACAACATGTATATCACTAGCTGCTTCTAGCCAAACTTATTGTGAGAATCAACTACAAAGGTGGCCAGAGTAGAAATATTTAAAAATAATATACAGCATAGCCCAAAAGGAGCACTGTAGTAGCGTGACCAGACACAATAATATTGTTAGTGGCCTATTAAAATAACTCAAGCCCTTTACACAAGGCCAGTGGTGTTCTTGGTAGCCTCTAATGAATATACGATGACTATTGCAGAAATGAGAAATGAAGTCTACATTTGTTTTAAAGGCTCTCAGGGCATCTGAGTTTCTAAAGAAAGCCATGGTGGCTCAGGGAACCAAAAATTGCCTAAGAATTCATTTCCTTATGATCATCTTCCAAGACAATCAGAATCTACACCAGCCATGGTTCAAGTGGGCCGAGGAACAGTTCCTGCTGGCAGTAGACCTACTCATTACCCATGTGATGCACCTGCAGTATACAAGAGGTATAGAGATTTCGATTAATATTTCAAAAGAAAGCTGTGGTGGCTACACAGCATATTACAGGATCCAAGGCCATGTGAGTATTTCCCCACAGGGTGATAGATACATGGATCTGAGAGAGGGAAGCTAAAATATCAGTGGAGAGCTCAAGAAAGTCTGGGAAGCTACAATGAACAATCCTTGCTAACTGATTCTTTGCCAGTGATTAGAGCCAGCCATGTGGTATGGCTGTAGTTCTTTGGAAGTATATACCCTGCCACTGTGTACTAGATGCTGTATACAGAGATTTAGGATGTAATACTTCCTTGCTTGGTATTAGTCTTGCTTTGCACTAACTTGCTATTATTTCCTTATTCCTTTCTTTGAAATGAGAATGTTTATTCTGTGCTCTTGTCACCATTATATCTTTCTATTTTTATAGTGGCTCATGCTTCATGAACCTTATATCCCAGAAGATAATTTGGACTTAAGAGTTTTGAACAGTGCTTGAGTTAAGACTATGGGTCTTCTTGGGTATGGATTGAATGTCCTTTTTATTTTGAGATGGATATAAACTTTTGGGTCCAAGAGTTGAAGGCTATACTATGAACCTTATGCATCACTGATCGACCAATATTTTAGAAGTTTTGATCCCCAAGAAGTAAGGTAGTTAAAACTTGCAGAGGTGAGATTTAGTGAGAAGACTTAAGGGTATATCATGAAGGAAATTATGGGACTCTGGCCTGGTCCTCATTGTCTGCTGCTTTTCCTGCCCTGTTGCTGTGGGCTTTTGCTTTGTGATACACTCTCGTCATGGTGCGCTTCCTCCTTACAGGTCCAAATGAGAAATCAGACAATTAAGAAATGAGAGCACCCTTCTGCCCCTGCCTGCTCCTCCGAGCTGGAGCAGACACAGAGTC